>NC_069501.1:630716132-630848632 GCF_027579735.1 Bombina bombina
AAAAATAAAATAGAACAGGGAAGTATCAAGTAACTACCGTTGGTGCATGTATTATACCTACCATTCAGTTCCTGGGTAAGAGCTTAGATTGGTTGAAACCACATGCAAGTGCCTACTATCAGAGTTTGAAGAAAATGCTAAAGGAACAGTTTTTTATGTCATTCAAGACTGCTGCTTTATAGTATACTGGTTTTCCCATAGTTCTATATTTATATATGTGGTAGGCAAATGGTAATTTCAGACAAATATTTAAAAAAAAAAATTACCTAGGAAAAAGCCTTTTGCCTAACTACGGTTCAGGCAAATATTTTTCAGAGAATCATATTAGCTGTGCACAGTTTTTTTCCAGCTTTTTAAAACCAAAGCACCCTGGGAAGTAGCCCCTGCTTGCTATTAAGTTCCTAGGGCCCCCCAGGAAAGTGGCCCCTGCTTGCCAACTGGCTCCCAGGGATCTCCGGGAAAGTGGCCCTTGCTTGCTAATAGGCTCCTAGACACCCCCACAGGAAAGTTGCCAATATACTCCGAGGCTCCCGGAAAGTGGTCCCTTCTCACCAATAGGCTCCCAGGCATCCTGAGAAAGTGGCCCCTACATGCCAATAATATCACAGGAACCCCCAGGAAAGGGACCCCTGCTCACCAATAGGTTTCCAGGCACATCAATTAAAGTGGCTCCTGCTCACCAGTAGACTGCCAGGCACCCTGGGAAAGTGGCCCCTTTCGGTGAGCAGGGGCCACTTTCCTGGGGTGTCTGGGAGCCTACTGGTGAACAGGGGGCTCTTTCCTGGGGTGCCTGGGAGCCTATTGGCAAGCAGTGGCCACTTTCCTGTGGTGTATGGGAGCCTTTTGGTGAGCAGGGGCCACTTTCCCAATATGCCTGGGAACTTATTATCAAGCAGGGGCTACTTTCTTTGGGAGCCTTTTGGTGAGCAGGGGCCACTTTCCCAATATGCCTGGGAACTTATTATGAAGCAGGGGCTACTTTCTCTGGGAGCCTATTGGTGAGCAGGGGCCACTTACCCGGGGTGTCTGGGAGACTTTTGGGGAACAGGGTCCACTTTCCCTGGGTGTGTGGGAGCTTATTGGTGAGTGGGGGCCACTTTCCCGAAGTGCCAGGGAGCCTATAAGCAAGCAGGGGCCACTTTTCTGAGATGTCTGGGAGCTTATTGGCAAACAGGTGCCATTTTCCATAGTGGGGGCTGGGAGCCTTTTGGCGAGCAGGGGGACTTTCCCGGGCGGCCTCGGAGCCTATTGGTGAGCAAGGGCTACTTTCCGGGGTTGCTGCGAGCATATTGGCAAGCAAGGGCCACTTTCCCGGGTTACATGGGAGTCTTTTGACAAGCAGGGGCCACTTTTCTGGGGTGTCTGGGAGCCTATTGCCAAGCAGGGGCCACTTTTCTGGGGTGTCTGGAAACCTATTGCCAAGCAGCGGACACTTTTTGCAAGCTAGGGCCATTTTTCCAGGTATAAAAGTAGAGCGGACCAATGGCACTACTGGTACTGTAAAACAGACTTCCCTATATATGTATGATTGCCTGGAAGCCTATTGGCAAGCAGGGGGCACTTTCCCAGGGTGCCTTGGCTTTGAAAAGCTGAAAAAACTGCCCAGCTACTTTGACTTTCTGAATAATTTGACTTTCTGAAAACTGTTTGCTTGAACAGTAGTTAGGCAAAAGGATTTTGCCTAGGCAAATGGTTTTTAAAGCTTAAACAAAGTTTAAAAAACTATTTACCTGAAATGACTATTTCCATCTAAAGGGGAGGAGAGTCCATGGCTTCATTCTTTACTATTGGGAATTAAGAACCTGGCCACTAGGAGGAGGCAAAGACACCCCAGCCAAAGGCTTAAATACCTCCCCCACTTCCCTCATCCCACAGTCATTCTTCGCCTTTCGTCACAGGAGGATTAGAGAGGAGTGCCGGAGTTTTTGAGTAGTCTCTTATGGAGGGTAGTACTCTTTGCAGTGGGACTGGAGTTTTAAGTAGTCCTGTCATCCTCTCATGAGAGCATGGGTGAAAGTTAGAGTCCGGAGATGCAGGGAGAGTCTTTCTGCGAAACCATCCCGACTCATATTAACAGCTCCATATGCAATCAGCGTTGACAAGTTTCGCTGCCTGCTTTCTTCACTCAAGTCCATGTCAGGAGCAAGGCTACTAACCTGTCACACTTGAAGGACCGTGTTCCTGTTCCACGGTGTAGATTCTGGTAAGATTGTTTCATTTTTTTTATTGATAATGATAACCTAGAAGACAGGGTCACAGTGTGGCACCTTTTTATCTTTACAGAATCAAGGATTAATATTCCTGGAAGGGAGATTATTGAACAGGGGGGGTTTATACATGATATTGTTTATTGTGTCATTGCTGTGTTATGTGCGAGATGAGGCTCTGGCAATGTGTGGAGCTTTCAGGATAGTTGCGGAAACTTTGCGCGGCCATTTTTTGGTGCTTTTTTCCCTAGCGTAGGGGCGGTCCTGCCAGGCATTCCATGTGACTGGGTGTGGCTATCCTTCCCGTTGATCTACAGCGGTTTCTGTAGTCCGGGTCCTAGGAGGTGGTGAGTGCCCTGGCCATTGGTGGTATAAAGGTGCTTTTTTTAATAAGTAGTTAGTCTAACAAGCGCGCAAGCGATGGAGGACTCTGACGCGTTAGAAGGCTCTCCTTCGATAATAAAGTCTCAATCCTGTGTTTATTGTGAGGAGGTTCTGGTAGATCAGCCTGCTCAAGTATTTTCCACATGCCTTGATAAAGTTACAACATCTTAATGTAAACGGATGTCTAGTACTACTGAGCCGTCCACCTCTGAGGGTTCTTCGTCCCGGGAGGTGCGTTCCCTACATTCATCTCCGATTGCACATGCAGTGCCCCGGGGTCCAACCGTTATTCCTTCAGGAGAGATTCTTTGCGGACCAACTGGAATCAGCGGTTTCAAACGTGATCCATGCCTTACCACGTTCTCCTAAGCGCAAGCGTAGGGTTTATCATAGCGGCCCGGCCCAGTGTTTGTCCTCGCGATGGGAGATTCCAGGGTCCATGTCATCTAAACCAACGGCGGCGGAGGACCCTGGTTATAGGTTTAGGATGGAGAATTTGCGCTTTCTGCTATGGCAAGTGCTTGCTACTCTGGAGGTTCCGGAACCTAAGATACCGGAGGAACCTGCGATTCCTAAGCTTGACAGGGTATATGAGGACAGGGTAATACCTCCGTATTTCCCGGTTCCCGTTAAGATGTCTAATATTATTAAGAACGAATGGGAGCGATTAGGTTCTTTTTCCCCTTCTTCCTTTAAAAAACTGTTCCCCGTTCCGGACTCTCAGCTTGAGCTGTGGGGGACCATCCCTAAGGTGGATGGTGCTATCTCTATGCCCGCAAAGCGGACGACTATTCCTCTCGAGGATAGTTAGTCGTTTAAGGAGCACATGGATAAAAAGCTGGAAAACATGTTGAGAAAGATGTTTCAGCACACAGGTTTTTTTTTTTCAGCCAGCAGCGGCTGTTGGAGGCCACTGGAGCTGCAACATATTGGTGTGAATCCCTGTGTGAAATGGTTGAGGGGGAGACATCCATCGACGAGATACAGGAGAAGATTAAGGTGCTGAAGATCGCCAATTCTTTCACCTGTGATGCCAATATGAAAATTATTCGCCTGAATGCTAAGGTGCCAGGTTTTTATGTTTTAGCTCGCAGGGCTCTGTGGCTAAAATCCTGGTCGGCGGACATGACATCGAAGGCGAGGCTGTTGTCCTTGCCTTTTTAAGGAAAGATCCTGTTTGGTCCAGGATTGGATTTGATTATATCCACAGTTACGGGAGGCAAGGGAACTTTCCTACCGCAGGATAAGAAGGCTAAGCCTACAGGATCTACTTTTCGTCACTTTCGTGCGGACAAGGCCCAGGGCCAGCAACCCGCCGCAAAAGCGGACCAATCCAAGGGATCTTGGAAGCCGGCTCAATCTTGGAACAAGTCTAAGCAGAGCAAGAAGCCCGCCAAGATGAAATCGGCATGAAGGGGTAGCCCCTGACCAGTCTCCGGATCATGTAGGGGGAAGATTATCTCTATTCTCAGACGCATGGTTGCAGGACGTTCAGGACCCTTGGGTACTAGAAGTGGTCTCTGAGGGTTACAGGATAGGGTTCAGATCCCATCCGCCCGAGGGCAGATTCCTCCTGTCAAACCTGTCTTCAAGACCAGAGAAGAGAGAGGCCTTTCTAGAGTGTGTGTGAGAGATCTCGCCTCTCTCTGGGTTATCGTACCAGTACCCCTAGCAGAAAGGGGTCTAGGATACTATTCCAACCTTTTTGTGGTTCCATAAAAGGAGGGCACGTTTCGCCCGATTCTGGACCTAAAGTATTTTAAACAAGTTTCAAGTGTTCCATCGTTCAAAATGGAAACTATCAGATCTATTCTGCCCCTAGTTCAAAAGGGACAGTTAATGACGACTATAGACTTGAAGGACGCTTGCCTTCATGTGCAAATCCACAGGGACCACTTCAGGTTCCTAAGATTTGCATTTCTGGACCAACACTTCTAGTTTGTGGCCCTTCCTTTTGGTCTGACGACGGCCCTGAGAGTCTTCACGAAGGTTCTGGGGGTACTGCTTGCAGTGGCCAGATCCAGGGACATTGTGGTGGCGCCTTACCTGGACGACATCCTGGTTCAGGTGCCGTCGCTCAGCCTCACAGAGGATCATTCGAGGGCTCTTCTGCTCCAATCTCACGGTTGGAAGATCAACTCAGAAAAGAGTTCCCTGGTTGCCAGCAACAGGGTGGAGTTCCTGGGCACGATAATAGACTCTGTCTATGAAGATATTTCTCACAGATCAGCGGCGCAGGAAACTTGCGTCCACCTGTCTTGCCCTTCAGTCCTTCTCAAGCCCATCGGTGGCTCAATGTATGGAGGTAATAGGTCTCATGGTGTCAAGCATAGATGTCATCCCATTCGCCAGGTTCCACCTCAGATCTCTTCAATTGTGCATGTTGAGACAGTGGAATGGCGATCATTCAGATCTATCACAGCTGATCTCCCTGGATGCTCTGACTCGGAACTCCCTCTCTTGGTGGATTCGTCCGGAGCAACTGTCCATGGGGACATCCTTCTTGAGACCGTCCTGGGAGATTGTGACCAAGGACGCCAGTCTGTCAGGATAGGGAGCTGTTTGGGGTGCCAGGATGGCACAAGAAAAGTGGTCCAGGGAGGAGTCTCTCCTTCCAATCAACATCCTTGAACTACGAGCAATCTACAATGCTCTGAAGGCTTGGCCTTCTCTGGGGTCGGTCAGTTTAATCAGATTCCAGACCGACAACATTACCTTGGTGGCTTACATCAACCATCAGGGGGGTACGAGGAGCTCCCTCGCAATGAGGGAGGTGTCTCGGATTCTGGAGTGGGCAAAGTCCCACGACTGCTCGATCTCAGTGATTCATATTCCGGGTGTGGACAACTGGGAAGCGGACTTTCTCAGCAGACAGTCCTTCCATCTGGGGGAATGGTCTCTTGTTTGCGGAGATTTGTCACAGTTGGGGAACGCCGGAGATAGATCTCATGGCGTCCAGACTCAATTGCAAACTACCTCAATACAGGTCGAGGTCTAGGGATCCCCAGGCAGAGCTGATAGATGCCTTAGTGGTTCCTTGGGATTTCAGCCTAGCTTACATTTTTTCCTCCGTTACCACTTCTACCTCGCATAGTGGCACGCATCAAACAGGAGTAGGCCTCGGCCATTCTGATTGCTCCTTTGTGGCCGGGGAGGACATGGTTTGCGGATCTGGTGGGGATGTTGTCCTCTCCACCGTGGAGGTTACCCTGTCGCAGGGATCTGCTGTCACAGGGCCCCTTTCAGCATCAAAATCTAGATTCTCTGAGGCTGACTGCGTGGAGATTGAACGCCTAGTCTTAGCCAAGAGTGGCTGTTACAGAAGCATTAGTTATTTTGTTGTGCAGAGCTTATTTCCCAGCAGCAATGCCTGAACCAGCAAGCCAGCGCCTAAGAAGGGCTCCAAGAAAACCGTAACAAGTATCATTTCATAAAGAGTTAACTCTTTTTTTTCAGCTTTTAGAAACTATTGTCTAATTACACGTTTGCTGGCCTCAGCTCTAAGTTTAGTGATAACAAATCCCATTGTCTAATCACCTCTGGAGCCAGACTGCTAATTGATAAGATGAACTTGTAAACTTGTTATCTTAAGTACTGTAATCCTATTGTGGCCTGTCAAAGGACAGTGCTCTCTATCTAAATGTGTGATGGGGGATTTTGTGCTTCCCCCCCTCTCCCCCTGGGAGTGCCCTGTGTGCATGTAACCTTAATAAAAAGCAGGCTGGGCATCCCAGTCCTGAGTTCTTGTTTGACCCTCAATCGCAGCGTTGACTCGTTTTTGTGGGCAGAAGGGTATCCTAGCTGTACTGCAGCTAAGGGAGATTATTCTATATTTGCGAGACTCATATAGAATACTATGGAAAGCAGCTTCTCCCCTCTTTAGCAATAGGGATCCAGGCTACTAAGCGGTCCATCTCTCAGCGAGACTAAGGGTAACCGTAACATTTGGCGGCAGCGGCGGGATTTTCCTGGATTTCCTAGGAGAGGTACAGAACGGATGGAGAGCGCTTACGAAAAATTGAAGCGTACAACCCTAAAGGATTTACTTGAAAGCAGAGGGGGGTACGCCAGCAACCGGCCGAGGAGAGAGCTGATCGCAGAATTGACCGAACTGGATCAGAGCTTCACAATGGTGGAAACACCGACCACGATTAGTGACGAAAAAACCAGGATTGTTCGGGAAAGGCTCTCATTATACGGGCCGAACCCCTCCATGGAATTGGTACAGCAGTTGATGGCGGAGGCGGACGAGGATATACGAGAGACTCGAGCCCACGAACTCACGAACTCAACCTAGCGAACGCACACCGCAATGCTGAAGCCCCGCAGGTAATCATCCCTGTCGAAAATGCTGGGAGGCCCAAGATACCCTATGCGGCATTTCGACCCTTCCTAGAGAGCGAGACAGGGATTGATGAATATTTGGCGGACTTTGAAAGGCAATGTGCCCTGCACCAGATTCCCAACAGAGAGTGGCCCACGATATTGTCTGGGAAACTATCCGGGCGAGCCCTGGAAGCCTTTCGTACTCTGGGTGCTGAGGAAGTGACACAGTATGAGCTAGTTAAGGAGACACCGTTGCGACGGTACGCTGTAACTCCGGACACGTATCGCCGACAGTTTCGGGGCACGGAAAAGAAGCCTAACGATACCCATATGGAATGGGCGCACCGAATGCGGAGAGCGGCAAATCACTGGCTGAGCGGAAGTAAAGCGGTGACTGGGGAGGAAATTTTACAATTGTTTCTCTTAGAACATTTTTATAATGGCATGGAACAGCAAGGGAAGGAATGGCTGCGAGACAGGCGGCCTTCTACCTTAGAAGAAGCAGCCAAATTGGCCGATGAACATTATGACTCCCGTCTTCATGAACCCATGAACTACCGAGCTCCAGCACGGGTCGAACCCAGAGAGGTTTACCGTGCACCCCCTCGTGCTGAATTCCGAGCCCCGGTGCCCACAGGGCCCGTCCGACACTCAGGACCACCCAATAACAGCTCTGAGCGTCCCAGACCGACTTGCCACCGATGCAAGCAACCAGGGCATTTCATGGCTAGCTGCCCCTTAATACGCACCAGACACCCAGGAATTACAATTACCCCTCTGGGTCCTATCGTCCGGCCCGGGCCCTCTGTGTTAACCAAGAGGCCCCTATGGAGGGATATGTGGGGCCGCTTCACGAGGCAGACCCTGTATATGCTGCCTCAGATAACCGCCAGCACCATCGGCAGAGGGTATGGCTCGAGGGGCGATCTACCGAGGGATTGCGAGACACAGGGGCTACTATCACGCTGGTACAGAGTCATTTGGTGCCAGAGCACAAGCGATCCGGACAGACTGTGGCCGTTAGAGTGGCGGGGGGGATGTGTACAAAATTCCAACAGCTAAAGTGCATCTTGATTGGGGAGCGGGAAAGGGGGCTGTGAACGTGGGCCTAATGGATAATTTACCTGCCGAAGTACTACTGGGCAACGATTTGGGCCCCATGACTTCTGCCTATGCTCCAGTATGCAACAACGAGGCGGACCCAGTGACTACACGGGCCCAAGCCCGGACGGAGCGAGAGCTCTCACCAGTGCGGGAGACACAGGTAAGACCTACCCCGACCTTGCCTGACAGGTTAGGCCCCATACCCTGGGACACCCCAGATGCTTTCGAGGCAGAGTCTAAGACTGACCCGACCTTACAAAAGTACCGGGAACGAGCAGAGACCGGAGGGGGCGGGGCAGATAACGAAACATTCTTATGGGAAAAAGGGAAACTATACCGCTGGACAGAGAAAAGGGGGCAGCGTAGGCGACAGCTGGTAGTGCCCCACAAATACCGTCAAGAAATCCTCAAAATAGGCCACGACATCCCCTTAGCAGGCCACCTAGCCGTAACCCGTACCCTACACCGCATTACTCACACGTTCTTTTGGCCAGGGGTGCACGCTGACGTTAGAACTTACTGTAACACCTGTGATGTGTGTCAACGAGTAGGAAGGCGAGGCGATCACCCTAAAGCCCAGCTAGTAAATATGCCCATTGTAGAGGAACCCTTCAGCCGGGTTGCTATTGACCTAGTGGGACCACTGGCTACCCCTAGTCCCTCCGGTAAGCGATACATTCTTACCGTAGTGGACTACGCTACCAGGTACCCAGAGGCTGTCGCCCTATCCAACATACAAGCGGATACGGTAGCGAATGCACTAGTACAGGTGTTCTCCCGGGTAGGATTTCCAAAAGAAATCCTATCCGACCGAGGCACCCAATTTACGGCTGAATTGACCCAACAACTCTGGCAGGTTTGCAAAATTAAGTCCCTCCTGAGCTCCCCATACCACCCCCAGACGAACGGGCTGTGTGAGAGGTTCAATGGGACCCTCAAGCAAATGCTCAAGACGTTCACTCAGGAATACCGAGACTGGGAACGCTTCCTGCCGCACCTCCTATTTGCTTATCGGGAGGTGCCCCAGGAAACGACAGGGTTCTCTCCCTTCGAGTTGCTCTACGGAAGAAAGGTACGGGGACCCCTAAACCTGATCCGGGAGCACTGGGAGGGAGAGATGGAGGCTGACGGTGTCCCCATTGTGCCATACGTGCTGGAACTCAGGGACCGAATGGAGCAATTAGCCAAATCCGTGCGGGCTAATCTCCAGTCGGCCCAGAGAAGACAGAAAGTATGGTACGATCGGGGGGCCCGAAAGAGAATCTTCACCATAGGACAAAAGGTGTTAGTACTTAAGCCGGTGAAGACAGACAATTTGCAGGCGTCCTGGCAGGGTCCCTACCAGATCGTAGAGAAAAGGGGAGACACCACTTATGTGATAGCTAGCTGCCACGACAACAATCTTAGAAAGACATTCCATGTAAACATGCTCAAGGAATATTTTGAGCGACCAGAGAACGTGACGGCCGTATGTTGTTCCCCTCAGGAAGACCCCGACAGTTTACCCATTCCAGACCTATTAGAAAAGAGCCTCCCCACAGGTATAGTGGCGCAGGTTCAGATAGGGGACCGACTTAGCCCCACTGAAAGGGAGCAGCTCAACCAACTCCTCCAGTCCAAACACCTCACCTTCTCCCCGAAGCCAGGGTACACTACTTTAACCACCCACCAGGTAGATACTCCGGGACAAGCTCCCTTGCGCCAGGCTCCGTACCGAATCCCCGAAGCAGTTAGGACAGGAATGAAGAAGGAGATCGATGAGATGCTCCAGCTCAGGGTAATTGAGCCCTCCGATAGTCCCTGGGCCTCCCCAGTTGTCTTGGTGCCCAAGAAAGATGGGACCACCCGGTTCTGCGTAGACTATCGGAGGCTCAATGAAAATACCGTGACGGACGCTTACCCTATGCCCAGGGTAGACGAGCTACTCGATCGTATAGCCAGGGGAAATTACCTGACCACTATTGACCTCTGCAAAGGTTACTGGGAGATTCCCCTGGCCCCGGAGGCTATCCCCAAGTCGGCATTCGTCACCCCATTCGGCTTATATCAGTTTAGGGTAATGCCGTTTGGGATGAAGAATGCCCCAGCTACATTCCAGCGCTTGGTGGATAGGCTCCTGGATGGCTTCCAGAGTTTTGCTTGCGCCTACCTGGACGATATAGCGATCCACAGTGAGTCCTGGGAGGACCACTTAGCTCATGTGGGAATGGTTCTGGATCAGATCCGGGCTGCTGGCCTGACTCTGAAGCCAGAAAAATGCCACTTTGGGATGGCCGAGGTACAGTACCTGGGTCACCGGGTGGGGTGTGGAAAGCAGCGACCAGAGCCAGCCAAAATAGAAGCTGTCGCCAATTGGCCCACCCCCATCACTAAGACTCAGGTCCTAGCCTTCCTGGGCACGGCAGGGTACTATAGACGGTTCGTACCAGACTACAGCACACTTGCCAAACCCCTGACTGACTTGACCAAGAAGAACTTACCTCGACAGGTCCTGTGGTCTCCCCACTGTGAAACGGCTTTCCAGGCTCTCAAAAATGCTCTAATTAACGCTCCTGTCTTGGCGGCCCCAGCCCTTAACAAACGTTTTATCGTCCATACAGATGCTTCCATGTTCGGGCTGGGAGCCGTCCTCAGCCAAGTAGGCGAAGATGGAGGGGAGCATCCAGTTGCCTACATCAGCCGGAAGCTCCTGCCCCGCGAAGTCAGCTATGCAGCGGTCGAAAAGGAGTGTTTGGCTTTGGTGTGGGCATTAAAGAAATTGACTCCCTATTTATATGGTCAGGAGTTCACTCTGGTCACCGACCATAACCCGTTGGTGTGGCTGAACCGGGTCTCTGGAGATAACGGCAGGCTATTACGTTGGAGCTTATCGTTGCAACCCTTCAATTTCACCATTACTTACAGACCTGGGAAACAGAATGGCAACGCCGACGGGTTGTCCAGACAAACCGACCTCAGCCCCGCATAACCAGCGGTCTGGACAGCCTTAGTCTGCCCCGAAAAGGGGTCAGACCGTGTCTGCCAGAGTGTTCCACAGAAAGGGAGCACTGTTACAGAAGCATTAGTTATTTTGTTGTGCAGAGCTTATTTCCCAGCAGCAATGCCTGAACCAGCAAGCCAGCGCCTAAGAAGGGCTCCAAGAAAACCGTAACAAGTATCATTTCATAAAGAGTTAACTCTTTTTTTTCAGCTTTTAGAAACTATTGTCTAATTACACGTTTGCTGGCCTCAGCTCTAAGTTTAGTGATAACAAATCCCATTGTCTAATCACCTCTGGAGCCAGACTGCTAATTGATAAGATGAACTTGTAAACTTGTTATCTTAAGTACTGTAATCCTATTGTGGCCTGTCAAAGGACAGTGCTCTCTATCTAAATGTGTGATGGGGGATTTTGTGCTTCCCCCCCTCTCCCCCTGGGAGTGCCCTGTGTGCATGTAACCTTAATAAAAAGCAGGCTGGGCATCCCAGTCCTGAGTTCTTGTTTGACCCTCAATCGCAGCGTTGACTCGTTTTTGTGGGCAGAAGGGTATCCTAGCTGTTCTGCAGCTAAGGGAGATTATTCTATATTTGCGAGACTCATATAGAATACTATGGAAAGCAGCTTCTCCCCTCTTTAGCAATAGGGATCCAGGCTACTAAGCGGTCCATCTCTCAGCGAGACTAAGGGTAACCGTAACAGTGGCTTTTCTGAAAGTGTGATCAGTACTCTAATTCAAGCAAGGAATCCAGTCACTCGTCACCTCTACCATAAGGTGTGGAGGACTTACTTGTCCTGGTGTGTGAAGCATGGATATCCTTGGCATAAGGCAAAGGTATCCAGGATTCTGTCCTTTCTCCAAGATGGTTTGGAGCAGGGTCTTGCCGCTAGTTCCTTAAAGGGACAGATTTTATCAGTTTTGTTGCATAGGAGACTCGCTGAGCTCCCTGACATTCAATCTTTTGTTCAGGCTCTGTCTAGAATCAGGCCTGTCTTTAGACAGTCGGCTCCGCCTTTGAGTTTAAACTTAGTCCTTAAGGTTTTGCAGAGGGTCCCGTTTGAACCTATGCATTCCATAGACATTAAGATTCTGTCCTGGAAGGTTCTCTTCCTGTTGGCTATTGCATCGGCACGCAGAGTATCTGAACTAGCTGCCTTGCAATGTGATCCTCCTTATCTGGTGTTTCATGCAGGTAAGGCTGTACCCAACACTGGGTTGGGGTTTCTCCCCAATATGGTGTCTAACCGTAACATTAATCAGGAAATAGTTGTTCCTTCTTTGTGTCCTAACCCTTCTTCTTCAAAGGAGAGGTTACTTCATAGCCTGGATGTGGTTCATGCCTTGAAGTTCTATCTTCAGGTAACAAAGGATTTCAGACAGTCTACATCTCTTTTTGTGGTGTATTTTGGGAAGCGCAAAGGGTCTCTGCTACTTTTGTCTTTTTGGTTGAGGAGCTTGATTCGCTTGGCTTATGAGACAGCGGGACATAAGCCTCCTCAGAGGATCACGGCTCATTCAACTAGAGCTGTGGCTTCGTCCTGGGCCTTCAAGAATGAGGCCTCTATGGAGCAAATTTGTTAAGCGGCTACCTGGTCCTCCTTACACACTTTTACAAAGTTTTTTTTACAAATTTGACATTTTTGCTTCTGCAGAAGCTGTTTTTGGGGGAGAGGTTTTGCAGGCTGTGCTGCCCTCCGATTAGGGTCCGCCTTTTACCCTCATTCAGTGTCCTCTAGAGCTTGGGTATATGTTCCCAATAGTAATGAATGAAGCCGTGGACTCTCCTCCCCTTTAGATGGAAAACATAAATTATGCTTACCTGATAATTTCATTTCCATCGAGGGGAGGAGAGTCCACGGCTCCCGTCCGTATCTCCGTTGGGCGGCCCTAAATTTATTCATCTTCTGGCACATTTTGTCTCCTCATATTTCTCCTACTGTTCCTGGTTCCCTCGGCAGAATGACTGGGGGATGAGGGAAGTGGGGGGGGGGGAGGTATTTAAGCCTTTGGCTGGGGTGTCTTTGCCTCCTCCTGGTGGCCAGGTTCTTAATTCCCAACAGTAATGAATGTAGCCGTGGACTCTCCTCCCATCGATGGAAATAAAATTAGATTAGATTAGATTAGCTTAGCATAATTTTAGTGGTTTTTTTTTGTTTTTTTTTTACACACAAAAAATATATTGGGTCTAGTGTCTGAAAAACAGAAAACCAGCAACCCTTTTACTAACATTATTTTTTACCGGATGCTTTACAAACCTTAGACACTAAAGTCAAAATTAAACTCTCGGGATTCAGATAAAGCAGCAGTTTTTAGAGATTTTCCAATTTACTTCCATTTTCAAATTTTGCTAATACTTTTTATATGCACACTTTTCGGACTCACCAGCTATTACTGAGCATGGGCACATTGTTTACATATACAAGTCTATGATTGACTGATGGCTGTCACATGATATAGGGGGACGGCAAATTGGGAAAGAATGTAAATTTGAATTTCAAGTAAACAGTAGATTCTTTCAGAGTATGTATTATTGCATTTTTTACACTGCACTTGTTAGCTATTCAATTCTACAGTACTTAACCTTTTCCCGACATTGGGACGTTCCATGTCGTCCTAACGGCACTGGGCTTTAGCGCCATTAGGGCAACATGGAACATCCTAGCCGTCTGGCTGTACTGAAGCCAACAGCGCTTCCAGAATGGAAACGGGACATGGTGGGCATGCCTAGCGTTGTAGGCTTGCCCCCCTGACCTGATCCCATCATTAAAATCTCGCAATCGCATGCACGATCGCGAGATTTCAATTTGTTTACATCGGAAAGTTGTTCAGATGTAGACAAATGAAATCAATTATGAAAGGAATAATGGTTTAAAGCAGGGACGGACTGGGCACGAAAATAGGCCTGGGCATTTTAAGGCAGAGCAGCCTACTCCCCTCATCTTTTTGTTATTGAATCATACCTCATAATACAAGTATAAGGTACTAGTTGGATTTACAAAAACATTAAAAGTTTGTAACATCCTTCTGTCACTGTATTCTGTAAATTGGTTGTCAATAAATAGTAAAAAAGTGAAATGTAGTAAAAGAACCCAAAAAAAACCCTATACACATTTAAATAAAGAATAAGAGCTTATTATGTTATCAGAATCTTTTAAAATAGCAGCCACCTTAGCACTTGTCATGACACATAAGCTGCACTATCAGAAGGAAAACACACAGACATCTACAGGCAGTCAGCACAGACAAAACAGGCATAGAGAGGAGTTGCTTCTCTGTTCCTAGCTCACAGGCACAGCAAGGCAGTGAGAGGTAGGGAAGAGCTGCACAAGTAATAATGATGGTGAATGGGTGGGGCAACCAGGCCTGGCCCACAGTCCACCAGGCAAATGCCCTGTGTACCCTATGGCCATTTTTACATTTATGATTCAGACTGAGCATACAATTTTAAACAACTTTCCAACTTCCATGATCAAATTTGCTTCATTCTCTTGGCATCCTTTGTTGAAGGAGCAACCATTCACTACTGGGAGCTAGCGGAATACATTGGATGAGCCAATGACAAGAGTCATATGTGCGGCCATCAATCAGCTGCTAGCTCCCAGTAGTGCATTGCTGCTCCTAAACTTACCTAGGTATGATTTTCAACAAAGGATACCAGGAAAATAAAGCAAATTATATGATATAAGTAAATTGAGAAGTTTTATAATACTGCATGTGCTGCCTGATTCACAAAATATATATATTTTTTTACTTTACCGTCTCTTTAAGAATAAGAGCCATAACACTAAAAAATGTTGTTGTTTTTTTTTTTTTTTTTTTCCGTTGCTTGTTTTTTGGGAGTTTTTCACCATATGTAGAAGCAAATACAAAAAAACTGCTCTAGCTGCATGCTAAATTTCATAAAGATTGATCCAGCTATTTTTCCAATTGGAAAATCATTAGCCTATCACTTCCCTATGTTTCCTTTTTCTGCTGAGTACGATGGACAGTTATTAAATCAGTCACTAGAGTGTGCAACCAATTGATGTATGGAATATAGCAGTGTTAAAAGGACACTAAAATCAAAATTAAACTTTCTTGATTCCGATAGAGCCAGTAGGTATTAGACTTTCCAATTTACCTCCATTGTCATATTGTGCACACTTTCAGATTCACCACCTACTACTGAGCTCACAGAGTATACATGTATTCTAATAGCTGTCACATGATACAGGGGCCGGAAAATATAATTACATTTTGAAATTTGTACGAAAATCACCGCTTATTTAAAATTCAAAGTGCTTGTTATAGCATTGTTTTTTTTATTTATTATGCAATTATACTGTATTTAATGGTCATAAATCACTTCTAAAATTAAATTGAAAAGCCAACAATTTTTAAAAGGGAACAAAAGTATATTGTGATTTTTTTTTTTGTTTGTTTTGGTTTTTGCTACATATAATTATGCATTTTTATTTTTTCTATGTTTTTTTTTTACTACAATCTATTATTACTTGCCTATAACTGTGTGTTTTTTATAGCTTTTATACGTAACTTTTGAGGAATTCATTTATTGCAAATAGTTCAGTTATTGAAAAGCACTGATGATCTAGTATTATATGTACCAGTCTGTCTTTTTTACTGATTTACTTGGGATTTTTATATTTTACAGAACTGAATCTTTAACTAAAATAAAGTAGTAAAAGATTACAAAGTAAGCTTATTTCTCTTGTTAAGTGTATCCAGTCCACGGATCATCCATTACTTGTGGGATATTCTCCTTCCCAACAGGAAGTTGCAAGAGGATCACCCACAGCAGAGCTGCTATATAGCTCCTCCCCTCACTGCCATACCCAGTCATTCTCTTGCAACTCTCAACTAAGATGGAGGTCGTAAGAGGACTGTGGTGTTTTATACTTAGTTTATTTCTTCAATCAAAAGTTTGTTATTTTTAAATGGTACCGGAGTGTACTGTTTATCTCAGGCAGTATTTGGAAGAAGAATCTGCCTGCGTTTTCTATGATCTTAGCAGAAGTAACTAAGATCCTTTGCTGTTCTCACATATTCTGAGGAGTGAGGTAACTTCAGAGGGGGAATAGCGTGCAGGTTTTCCTGTAATAAGGTATGTGCAGTTAAAATATTTTTCTAGGGATGGAATTTGCTAGAAAATGCTGCTGATACCGAAGTAAAGTAAGTAAAGCCTTAAATGCAGTGATAGCGACTGGTATCAGGCTTATAAATAGAGATACATACTCTTATAAAAGTGTATTTTAAAACGTTTGCTGGCATGTTTAATCGTTTTTTTACATATGTTTGGTGATAAAACTTATTGGGGCCTAGTTTTTTCCACATGGCTGGCTTGAATTTTGCCTAGAAACAGTTCCCTGAGGCTTCCCACTGTTGTAATATGAGTGGGAGGGGCCTATTTTAGCATTTTTTTTGCACAGCAAAAATTACAGACACAGACATCCAGCTTCTTCCTGCATGATCCAGGACTTCTCTGAAGGGCTCAAAAGGCTTCAAAAGTCGTATTGAGGGAGGTAAAAAGCCACAGTAGACTGTGGCAGCTGTTGTGACTGTTTAAAAAACGTTTTTATCATTTGTTATTCCGTTTTTGGTATTAAGGGGTTAATCATCCATTTGCAAGTGGGTGCAATGCTCTGCTAACTTATTACATACACTGTAAAAATTTCGTTAGTGTAACTGCATTTTTTCACTGTTATTTCAAAATTTGGGAAAATTTGTGTTTCTTAAAGGCGCAGTAACGTTTTTTTATATTGCTTGTAAACTTGTTTTAAAGTGTTTTCCAAGCTTGCTAGTCTCATTGCTAGTCTGTTTAAACATGTCTGACACAGAGGAACCTACTTGTTCATTATGTTTGAAAGCCATGGTGGAGCCCCATAGGAGAATGTGTACTAAATGTATTGATTTCACCTTAAACAGTAAAGATCAGTCTTTATCTATAAAAGAATTATCACCAGAGGGTTCTGTCGAGGGGGAAGTTATGCCGACTAACTCTCCCCACGTGTCAGACCCTTCGCCTCCCGCTCAGGGGACGCACGCTAATATGGCGCCAATTACATCAGGGACGCCCATGTCGATTACCTTGCAGGACATGGCTGCAATCATGAATAATACCCTGTCAGAGGTATTATCTAGATTGCCTGAATTAAGAGGCAAGCGCGATAGCTCTGGGGTTAGGAGAGATACAGAGCGCGCAAATGCTGTTAGAGCCATGTCTGATACTGCGTCACAGTATGCAGAACATGAGGACGGAGAGCTTCAGTCTGTGGGTGACATCTCTGACTCGGGGAAACCTGATTCAGAGATTTCTAATTTTAAATTTAAGCTTGAGAACCTCCGTGTATTGCTTGGGGAGGTATTAGCTGCTCTGAATGACTGTAACACAGTTGCAATTCCAGAGAAATTGTGTAGGCTGGATAGATATTATGCGGTGCTGGTGTGTACTGACGTTTTTCCTATAGCTAAAAGGCTTACAGAAATTATTAGCAAGGAGTGGGATAGACCCGGTGTGCCCTTTTCCCCACCTCCTATATTTAGAAAAATGTTTCCAATAGACGCCACTACACGGGACTTATGGCAGACGGTCCCTAAGGTGGAGGGAGCAGTTTCTACTTTAGCAAAGCGTACCACTATCCCGGTTGAGGACAGTTGTGCTTTTTCAGATCCAATGGATAAAAAATTGGAGGGTTACCTTAAGAAAATGTTTATTCAACAAGGTTTTATTTTACAGCCCCTTGCATGCATTGCGCCTGTCACTGCTGCGGCGGCATTCTGGTTTGAGGCCCTGGAAGAGGCCATCCAGACAGCTCCATTGAATGAAATTATTGACAAGCTTAGAACGCTTAAGCTAGCTAACTCATTTGTTTCTGATGCCATTGTTCATTTGACTAAACTAACGGCTAAGAATTCCGGATTCGCCATCCAGGCGCGTAGGGCGCTATGGCTTAAATCCTGGTCAGCTGACGTGACTTCAAAGTTTAAATTACTCAACATTCCTTTCAAGGGGCAGACCTTATTCGGGCCTGGCTTGAAGGAAATTATTGCTGACATTACTGGAGGCAAGGATCATACCCTTCCTCAGGACAGGGCCAAATCAAAGGCCAAACATTCTAATTTTCGTGCCTTTCGAAATTTCAAGGCAGGAGCAGCATCAACTTCCTCCGCTTCAAAACAAGAGGGAACTGTTGCTCATTCCAGACAGGCCTGGAAACCTAACCAGTCCTGGAACAAGGGCAAGCAGGCCAGAAAGCCTGCTGCTGCCCCCAAGACAGCATGAAGGAACGGCCCCCTATCCGGAAACGGATCTAGTGGGGGGCAGACTTTCTCTCTTTGCCCAGGCGTGGGCAAGAGATGTTAAGGATCCCTGGGCGTTGGAGATCATATCTCAGGGATATCTTCTGGACTTCAAAGCTTCTCCTCCACAAGGGAGATTTCATCTTTCAAGGTTATCAGCAAACCAGATAAGAAAGAGGCATTCCTAAGCTGTGTGCAAGACCTCCTAGTAATGGGAGTGATCCATCCAGTTCCGCGGACGGAACAAGGACAGGGATTTTATTCAAATCTGTTTGTGGTTCCCAAGAAAGAGGGAACCTTCAGACCAATCTTGGATCTAAAGATCTTAAACAAATTCCTCAGAGTTCCATCATTCAAAATGGAAACTATTCGGACCATCCTACCCATGATCCAAGAGGGTCAGTACATGACCACAGTGGACTTAAAGGATGCCTACCTTCACATACCGATTCACAAAGATCATCATCGGTTCCTAAGGTTTGCCTTTCTAGACAGGCATTACCAATTTGTAGCTCTTCCCTTCGGGTTGGCCACTGCCCCGAGAATTTTTACAAAGGTTCTGGGCTCACTTCTGGCGTTTCTAAGACCGTGAGGCATAGTGGTGGCTCCGTATCTAGACGACATCCTGATACAGGCGTCAAGCTTTCAAATTGCCAAGTCTCATACAGAGATAGTTCTGGCATTTCTGAGGTCGCATGGGTGGAAAGTGAACGTGGAAAAGAGTTCTCTATCACTACTCACAAGAGTCTCCTTCCTAGGGACTCTTATAGATTCTGTAGAGATGAAAATTTACCTGACGGAGTCCAGGTTATCAAAATTTCTAAATGCTTGCCGTGTCCTTCATTCCATTCCACGCCTGTCAGTGGCTCAGTGCATGGAAGTAATCGGCTTAATGGTAGCGGCAATGGACATAGTGCCATTTGCGCGCCTGCATCTCAGACCGCTGCAATTATGCCTGCTAAGTCAGTGGAATGGGGATTACTCAGATTTGTCCCCTCTACTAAATCTGGATCAAGAGACCAGAGATTCTCTTCTCTGGTGGCTTTCTCGGGTCCATCTGTCCAAGGGTATGACCTTTCGCAGGCCAGATTGGACGATTGTAACAACAGATGCCAGCCTTCTAGGTTGGGGCGCAGTCTGGAACTCCCTGAAGGCTCAGGGATCGTGGACTCAGGAGGAGAAACTCCTCCCAATAAATATTCTGGAGTTAAGAGCAATATTCAATGCTCTTCTAGCTTGGCCTCAGTTAGCAACACTGAGGTTCATCAGATTTCAGTCGGACAACATCACGACTGTGGCTTACATCAACCATCAAGGGGGAACCAGGAGTTCCCTAGCGATGTTAGAAGTCTCAAAGATAATTCGCTGGGCAGAGTCTCACTCTTGCCACCTGTCAGCGATCCACATCCCAGGCGTAGAGAACTGGGGGGCGGATTTTCTAAGTCGTCAGACTTTTCATCCGGGGGAGTGGGAACTCCATCCGGAGGTGTTTGCTCAACTGGTCCATCGTTGGGGCAAACCAGAACTGGATCTCATAGCGTCTCGCCAGAACGCCAAGCTTCCTTGTTACAGATCCAGGTCCAGGGACCTGGGAGCAACACTGATAGATGCTCTAGCAGCTCCTTGGTTCTTCAACCTGGCCTATGTGTTTCCACCGTTTCCTCTGCTCCCTCGACTGATTGCCAAAATCAAACAGGAGAGAGCATCAGTGATTGTGATAGCGCCTGCGTGGCCATGCAGGACCTGGTATGTAGACCTAGTGGACATGTCATCTCTTCCACCATGGACTCTGCCTCTGAGGCAGGACCTTCTAATACAAGGTCCTTTCAATCATCCAAATCTAATTTCTCTGAGACTGACTGCATGGAGATTGAACGCTTGATTCTATCAAGGCGTGGCTTCTCCGAGTCAGTCATTGATACCTTAATACAGGCTCGGAAGCCTGTCACCAGGAAAATCTACCATAAGATATGTCGTAAATATCTTTATTGGTGTGAATCCAAGAGTTACTCATGGAATAAGGTTAGGATTCCTAGGATATTGTCCTTTCTCCAAGAGGGTTTGGACAAAGGCTTATCAGCTAGTTCTTTAAAAGGACAGATCTCTGCTCTGTCTATTCTTTTGCACAAGCGTCTGGCAGAAGTTCCAGACGTCCAGGCATTTTGTCAGGCTTTGGTTAGGATTAAGCCTGTGTTTAAAACTGTTGCTCCCCCGTGGAGCTTAAACTTGGTTCTTAAAGTTCTTCAGGGAGTTCCGTTTGAACCCCTTCATTCCATTGATATTAAACTTTAATCTTGGAAAGTTCTGTTTTTGATGGCTATTTCCTCGGCTCGAAGAGTCTCGGAGTTATCTGCCTTACATTGTGATTCTCCATATCTGATTTTTCATTCAGACAAGGTAGTTCTGCGTACCAAACCTGGGTTTTTACCTAAGGTGGTTTCTAACAGGAATATCAATCAAGAGATTGTTGTTCCATCATTGTGTCCTAATCCTTCTTCAAAGAAGGAACGTCTTTTGCATAATCTGGACGTAGTCCGTGCCTTGAAGTTTTACTTACAGGCTACTAAAGATTTTCGTCAAACATCTGCCCTGTTTGTCGTTTACTCTGGACAGAGGAGAGGTCAAAAAGCTTCAGCAACCTCTCTCTCCTTTTGGCTTCGGAGCATAATACGCTTAGCCTATGAGACTGCTGGACAGCAGCCCCCTGAAAGGATTACAGCTCATTCTACTAGAGCTGTGGCTTCCACCTGGGCCTTTAAAAATGAGGCCTCTGTTGAACAGATTTGCAAGGCTGCGACTTGGTCTTCGCTTCACACCTTTTCATAATTTTACAAATTTGACACTTTTGCTTCTTTGGAGGCTGTTTTTGGGAGAAAGGTTCTACAGGCAGTGGTTCCTTCAGTTTAAGTTCCTGCCTTGTCCCTCCCATCATCCGTGTACTTTAGCTTTGGTATTGGTATCCCACAAGTAATGGATGATCCGTGGACTGGATACACTTAACAAGAGAAAACATAATTTATGCTTACCTGATAAATTTATTTCTCTTGTAGTGTATCCAGTCCACGGCCCGCCCTGTCCTTTTAAGGCAGGTCTAAATTTTAATTAAACTACAGTCACCACTGCACCCTATGGTTTCTCCTTTCTCGTCTTGTTTCGGTCGAATGACTGGATATGGCAGTGAGGGGAGGAGCTATATAGCAGCTCTGCTGTGGGTGATCCTCTTGCAACTTCCTGTTGGGAAGGAGAATATCCCACAAGTAATGGATGATCCGTGGACTGGATACACTACAAGAGAAATACATTTATCAGGTAAGCATAAATTATGTTTTTTTATCAGTTTTCCTGCTTTCACCGTCCTGCAATATCATGTGTGTTGTGTGTGTGTGTGTGTTTTTGTTTTCTTTTTATGTTAAAGGTGATTGAAATGTTTTTATAAATATCTGTTTTATACAGGACATTCACTTCAGAGTGTAGTTGGCATATAGGATAGAGATATAGAGAGATAGATATATAAAACAGGACAGCACAATCTCACAAAATTTATGGAGTGCCACAGTGCACTGCAGAGCATATACCAGAACAGTCCAAAGCACAGGCACTCAATGGTCTTTGTATAAAAAAAAAATCCAGTTTTATTAAGTCAAAGTTTAAAATGAAATAACGTTTCGGCACACAAACTGTGCCTTTGTCAAATGTCAAAAAAATACAGCAGAGGAAACTTAAAAACAATGACAAATATGTATAAAACCTAACCTTTTATACCCATCTTGCAGCTTCTTACTGCATAAGCGTTCTGCCATTCAACACATGCGTGTGATGTCATCAGAGTGAGCCGACGTCATGACGTGCGTAGCAACGTTGCCATAGCAACGTATGTATACACAACAAATGACTTTAGAGACCAGACGTTTACACCGGCCACCTTTAAGAAAACTTCCACTTTTGAACCGCCTAATACCCACACTTCAATCAGAAGTTTCACACGCCTGCTTAGCCATGACATTAAGGAGTCCCCACAGCAACACTTATCCCAACCTTAGTATTGTAGAATCTAAGGCCCTGTTGGACCTGAGCAACGATACTTCGATCATTATCTGCCCTGTGGATAAGGGTGGATCTATTGCGATCG
This sequence comes from Bombina bombina, assembly GCF_027579735.1. Taxonomy (NCBI): domain Eukaryota; kingdom Metazoa; phylum Chordata; class Amphibia; order Anura; family Bombinatoridae; genus Bombina; species Bombina bombina. The sequence goes on from NC_069501.1 coordinate 630,738,557, forward strand.
ATGTTGATCGACCATGTACCCCCCATGCCTAGGGGTGGCAACAGAGCTAAGAAATTGCTACAATTGGAGAGGAAATGGATCTATCGGATGGACACTCTAGCCCCAAGGGGCCTTAATACCTCCCTGGATTTCAGCCCCTTCTATTGAAGGATGGGATACATGATCTGAATACCGTTTGGGTTCTCACTGTCCATGAAGGTTTCTAAAATACTCTATTGGGCTTTGAAGTAGTTCAATGTATTTAGCATTAGTTGTTTGATGTTTAGGTAGTTTATGGCTTTTACTACTAATAATGTGGGATCATGTACATGTTAATATTGGCTTTTTAATCTTAGCCTCATCTATTATCTGATATTACATCTTATTATTTTATATTGTGCTTAATATCATATAACGTGGTATTTGACATCTTGTGTTTTTAAGTGTGCATAGTCCATATTTCTTCTATAAGATACGACTAGTCCACGGATTCATCCTTTACTTGTGGGATATTATCCTCCTGCTAACAGGAAGTGGCAAAGAGCACCACAGCAGAGCTGTCTATATAGCTCCTCCCTTGACTCCACCCCCCAGTCATTCTCTTTGCCTACTCTAAGTAATAGGAAGGGTAAAGTGAAAGAGGCGATAAAATGTTAGTTTTTATTTTCTTCAAGCAAGAGTTTTTTTATTTTAAATGGTACCGGTGTGTACTATTTTCCCCCAGGCAGCAGATGGATGAAGACTTCTGCCTGGAGGCTGATGATCTTAGCAGTTGTTACTAAGATCCAGAGCAGTTCCCACAGAATGGCTGAGGAGTACTTAAAAAACTTCAGTGTGAGGAACGTTTTTCATGCTATAAGCAGTGAGGTATGTTCAGTCATTTTTTTTCTGGAGAGACTGTGTTATGTCAGAATTGGCTGACAGTATCCCCATGAGGGAGAGGGTAAGCAGTAATCCTAAAGTATAAAGAGGGGTATTACTGAGCTTGCATATATGGGCTATAAAAAAAATGGTTGACACTGATGTTAGAATGTTTGTGGGCAAACGTTTACATGACTGGGAGTGCAGATAACGTTTTTTTATGAGACTTTTTTTTATACTTTATTGAGATAAGAGGGTACACATGGCTTCATTTATGGGTATATGAACCCACATGGCTAGGTTTTAGACCGCTCTGGTGCGGTTATTTTAGGCTGTGAGACATAGTGAGATGGGCAGGGCCAATTTTCGCGCCTCAGTTGCGCAGTTGTTTTCCCCAGGCAAGCAGCAAGCTCCAACTCCGGTGGGCCTTTGTGAGCAGGGCTGTGGCGAGGTGCAGGGGGTGTTTTTTATTCAAATAAACGTTTTATAGTATTCCGTTTTTTCTGGTAAGGGTTAAGTATTCCTTTCCTTGTGGGGCAAACTTAGCTGCAAAGTTGGGATGCTTCTATCATAAAATTGGGATAATTTTTATTGTTTTCAAGCAGTTTTGGAAAAATTGTATGCTTTTTTTTTCTCTTAAAGGCGCAGTACCGTTTTTTCAGATACATTTTTTTTTCCCACTAAATAAAGTGTTTTCAAGCCTGTTTGTGGTAATTACTAGCCTGTTTAACATGTCTGATATTGAGGAAAGCCATTGTGGAACCCCCACTTAAAATGTGTCCCTCATGTACTGAAAGGGCCTTACATTGCAAAGAACATATTTTAGCTGATAAAAGTATGTCTCAGGATGATTCTCAGTCAGAAGGTAATCAGGTTATGCCATCTAATTCTCCCCAAGTGTCACAACCGTTAATGCCCGCACAAGCGACGCCAAGTGCGTCTAATTCTTTCACCCTGCAAGATATGGCCGCAGTTATGTCTACTACCCTCACAGAGGTATTATCTAAACTGCCTGGTTTGCAGGGGAAGCGCAGTAAGTCCGGTATGAGAGTAAATGCTGAGCCCTCTGACGCTTTATTAGCCATCTCCGATGTACCCTCACAATGTTCTGAATTGGGGGTGGGGGAATTGTTGTCTGAGGGAGAGCTTTCTGATTCAGGAAAGATGTTCCCTCAAACAGACTCAGATATGACTGCTTTTAAGTTTAAGCTTGAAGACCTCCGCTTGTTGCTCAGGGTGGTTTTAGCGACTCTGGATGATTGTGACCCTATTGTAATTCCACCAGAGAAATTGTGTAAAATGGATAGATATCTAGAGGTTCCTACTTACACTAATGTTTTTCCGGTCCCTAAGAGGATTTCGGACATTGTTACTAAGGAATGGGATAGACCAGGCATTCCGTTCTCTCCCCCTCCTACTTTTAAGAAAATGTTTCCCATATCTGACACCATTCGGGATTCGTGGCAGACGGTCCCTAAGGTGGAGGGAGCTATTTCTACCCTGGCTAAGCGTACAACTATACCTATTGAGGACAGTTGTGCTTTCAAAGATCCTATGGATAAAAAATTAGAGGGTCTTCTAAAGAAAATATTTATTCATCAGGGTTTTCTTCTGCAACCTATAGAGTGCATTGTTCCTGTAACTACTGCAGCTGCTTTTTGGTTCGAGGCTCTAGAGGAGGCTCTTAAGGTTGAGACCCCATTAGATTATATTTTAGATAGAATTAAGGCTCTCAAGCTAGCTAATTCTTTTATTACAGATGCCGCTTTTCAACTGGTTAAATTAGCGACAAAGAATTCAGGTTTTGCCATTTTAGCGCGTAGAGCGTTATGGCTTAAGTCCTGGTCTGCTGATGTGTCATCAAAATCTAAGCTATTCGCTATTCCTTTCAAGGGTAAGACCCTATTCGGGCCTGAACTGAAGGAGATCATTTCCGACATCACTGGAGGAAAAGTCCATGCCCTTCCTCAGGATAAGACAAATAGAATGAGGGCCAAACAAAATAATTTTCATTCCTTTCAAAATTTCAAAGGTGGTCCCTCTACCTCCTCCCCTGCCACAAAGCAGGAGGGGAATTTTGCTCAATCCAAGACCTAACCAGACATGGAATAAAGGTAAACAGGCCAAGAAGCCTGCTGCTGCTACCAAGACAGCATGAAGGGGCAGCCCCCGATCCGGGACCGGATCTAGTAGGGGCAGACTTTCTATCTTCACTCAGGCTTGGGCAAGAGATGTTCAGGATTCCTGGGCTTTAGAAATCGTGACCCAGGGGTATCTTCTAGACTTCAAAGATTCTCCTCCAAGGGGGAGATTTCATCTTTCATGGTTGTCTGTAAACCAGACAAAAAGAGAGGCGTTCTTACGCTGTGTAGAAGACCTATATACTATGGGTGTAACCTGACCAGCTCCAAAAGCAGAACAGGGGCAGGGGTTTTACTCCAATCTGTTCGTGGTTCCCAAAAAAAGAGGGAACCTTCAGACCGATTTTAGATCTCATGATCCTAAACAAATTTCTCAGAGTCCCATCCTTCAAGATGGAGACCATTCGGACTATTTTACCAATGATCCAGGAGGGTCCATATATGACCACCGTGGATTTGAAGGATGCGTATCTTCACATCCCTATCCACAAAGATCATCACCAGTTCCTCAGGTTCACTTTTCTGGACAAGCATTACCAGTTTGTGGCTCTTCCTTTTGGGTTGGCCACAGCTCCCAGAATTTTCACAAAGGTGCTAGGGTCCCTTCTGGTGGTTCTAAGGCCGTGGGGCATAGCAGTGGCGTCTTATCTGGACGATATCTTAATTCAGGCGTCAACTTACCAACTAGCCAAATCTCACACGGACATCGTGTTGGCCTTTCTAAGATCTCACGGGTGGAAGGTGAACATAAAGAAGAGTTCACTTATCCCTCTCACAAGAGTTCCATTCCTGGGAACTCTGATAGACTCGGTAGACTCAAAGATCTTCACCACCTGCCGAGCACTTCATTCCATTCCTCGGCCATCAGTGGCTCAGTGTATGGAGGTAATTGAACTAATGGTAGCGGTAATGGACATAGTTCCGTTTGCTCGCTTGCACCTCAGACAGACCACTGCAACTATGCATGCTCAGACAGTGGAATGGGGATTATGCAATTTTATAAATCTGGATCAAGAGACCAGAGACTCTCTTCTTTGGTGGTTGTCACAGGATCATCTGTCCCAGGGAATGTGTTTCCGCAGGTCAGCATGGGTCATAGTGACGACGGACGCCAGCCTATTGGGCTGGGGTGCAGTCTGGAATTCCCTGAAGGCACAGGGTGTGTGGACTCAGGAGGAGGCTGTCCTTCCAATAAATATTCTAGAACTGAGAGCGATATTCAACGCGCTTCAGGCGAGGCCTCAGCTGGCTTCGGCCAAATTCAGAAGATTCCAGTCGGACAATATCACGACTGTAGCATATATCAATCATCAAGGGGGAACAAAGTTCTCTAGCGATGATAGAGGTTTCCAAAATAATTTGATGGGCAGAGACTCACTCTCGCCATCTATCAGCAATCTATATCCCAGGAGTGGAGAACTGGGAAACGGATTTTCTAAGTCGTCAGACTTTTCATCCTGGGGAGTGGGAGCTCAATCCGGAGGTGTTTGCACAATTGATTCATCAATGGGGCACACCAGAATTGGATCTGATGGCATCTCGTCAGAATGCCAAACTTCCTTGTTACGGGTCCAGATCAAGGGATCCCCAAGCAGTACTGATAGATGCTCTAGCAGTACCTTGGTCGTTCAACCTGGCTTATGTGTTTCCTCCTTTTCCTCTCCTTCCTCGTCTGATTGCCAGAATCAAACAAATGTCATCTCTGCCACCGTGGAAACTGCCACTGAGACAGGACCTTCTCATTCAAGGTCCGTTCCAGCATCCAAATCTAGTTTCTCTGTGGCTGACTGCCTGGAGATTGAACACTTGATTTTATCTAAGCGGGGATTCTCTGAGTCAGTCATAGATACCTTGATTCAGGCTTGAAAGCCTGTCACTAGGAAAATTTACCATAAGATATGGCGTAAATATCTTTATTGGTGCAAATCCAAAGGCTACTCATGGAATAAGATCAGGATTCCTAGGATTTTGTCCTTTCTCCAAGAAGTATTGGAGAAGGGGTTATCAGCTAGTTCCTTAAAGGGACAGATATCTGCTTTATCAATTTTACTGCACAAGCGTCTGGCAGATGTTCCAGGCGTTCAGTTGTTTTGTCAGGCTTTGGTTAGAATTAAGCCTGTGTTTAAACCTGTTGCTCCGCCATGGAGTTTGAATTTAGTTCTTAAAGTTCTTCAAGGGGTTCTGTTTGAACCTATGCATTCCATAGAAATTAAGCTTCTATTTTGGAAAGTTATGTTTTTAGTTGCTATCTCTTCGGCTCGAAGAGTTTCTGAACTATCTGCATTGCACTGCAACTCGCCTTATCTTGTTTTCCATTCTGATAAGGTGGTTTTGCGTACCAAACCTGGATTCCTTCCTAAGGTTGTTTCTAATAAGAATATTAATCAGGAAATTTTGGTTCCTTCTCTGTGTCCTAACCCTTCTTCTAAGAAGGAGCATCTGTTGCATAACTTGGACGTGGTTCGTGCTTTGAAGTTTCACTTGCAAGCGACCAAAGATTTCCGTCAAACATCTTCTCTGTTGTCTATTCTGGAAAACGTAGAGGTCAAAAAGCTACGGCTACCTCTTTCTTTCTGGCTGAAAAGCATCATCCGGTTGGCATAAGAGACTGCTGGACAGCAGCCTCCTGAAAGGATTACAGCTCACTCTACTAGAGTGGTGGCTTCCACATGGGCTTTTAAAAACGATGCTTCTGTTGAACAGATTTGTAAGGCTACGACTTGGTCTTCCCTTCATACCTTTTTCCAAATGTTACAAATTTGATACTTTTGCTTCTTTGGAGGCTATTTTTGGGAGAAAAGTTCTTCAAGCAGTGGTGCCTTCTGTTTAGGTATCTGTCTTGTCCCTCCCATTCATCCGTGTCCTGTAGCTTTGGTATTGTATCCCACAAGTAAAGGATGAATCCGTGGACTTGTCGTATCTTATAGAAGAAAAGTAAATTTATGCTTACCTGATAAATTGATTTCTTCTATGATACGACGAGTCCACGGCCCACCCTGTCATTTTAAGACAGATTATATTTTTTTATTTAAAACTTCAGTCACCTCTGCACCTTTTAGTTTCTCCTTTTTCTTCCTATACCTTCGGTCGAATGACTGGGGGGTGGAGTCAAGGGAGAAGCTATATAGACAGCTCTGCTGTGGTGCTCTTTGCCACTTCCACAGCAGGAGGATAATATCCCACAAGAAAAGGATGAGATTATATATATATATATATATATATATATATATATATATATATATATATATATAATTTAATGGGTATAAAAAAATGAGTCTGATTTTAATAGGAAATCGCCCTTTTCTCTTTTTCACCCTTACCCAATTAGCTCCCTTGTGTCCTATATAAATGACTCCTACTTTGTTCTTATCATGTGTAGGGGAGAGTACATATGCAAAGCATTATTCCTCTACATAAAATAACCCAACACTGACACATGTTTTTGGCCTCTCAGGCTATCCCAATTTAGGAAATCCAGTGCTTTTTCTACAGAAAACCACTATGTAGAATTCCTAATTTGTTAGTCGCACACAAATAGTAAAATGCCAGAAGTACAGCAGTTAATAATACTTTTATTTTGAGTTGGTGCCTACTTAGGGTGTAGCCTTTTGTCTTACTTGTCTTTTATAAAGAACAATTACATTGGGTTTGTGTTTTTAAACACATTCTACTGATGCAGGATGCAGTCATTTTGTTATATAAAGGCAATGACAACCTGTGACAGATTACTTGATGTTGCCCTTAAATATTTGTGGTCAGGTAACTTACTGGTAATCAGAAATGTCTGCCCAATTCTCTATAGTTTTCATGTGTAGTAATGTTAGAACAAGGGTTTGCTGGCACAGATTATTGACAAAGGTCTGTTAGTACAGCTGGTACTTATAAATTGAGTGTTGTCTGAGGGTTTATTGTGCCTTTTTTAGCTGTGGAGTTCCCCAAGTGAAAAATAGTCATGAAAATTTGTTGATAACTTTTGATAATTGGATTGTGATCAGAACAATCAGGGTTGGCATGTCTTAAGTATAGGACCTTCTTTTTTTTTTTTGCATAACTGATAATATGAAAAGTGCTCTTGATAAGCAAAGTAAATAATTGTGAACCATTTTACACTGAAAATAGCTCATTTGCTCCGTTAACATGCAGAAAATGATCGAACCATACAGTGTGATGAAATCCATAGTTGGTATCTCACTATCCCAGGATCCTTATACTATACCAATTAGCTGTCAGTGAGGCATTTAATTAAAACAAAATTACACTTTTTAGGATTAATGACATAAACGCCTTACTGAAGTTTTTAATTTGGTACAATTGAAGCCCCACACTTATGAATAACCTGTTTTTTAGTTTTTCTGAAAATGTACCACAAAATTCTCATCTAGGGGAGCTTCCGGACGGCGGCCATGAGAGGTCACAACACTGAGAGCTGGAGACAATGTTGACTTTAATCTACAAAAGATCATTGTTTTTTTTGCTTTAGTGGATTGTGGTATATGACCTATTAAAGACTCTATACAGCCGTTCCTTTCTTTGGATCTGTCTCCAGTGTTTCAGGTTATCACTGCATTTTCCCTTCTCCAGTTTACTAGAAACATGATACTGGCCGTGCAAGAATTTGTGGAGGAAATATGCCCATTGCATGAGGAGCATTTTACAAAGCTAAGGCTACTATTTGCGCACTGTTTTGAGACAAGTTTGGACCCACAGACAGTCAGAGATGACAAATCACATAGTGCCATATTGCAGAAAGCCCCTTTTATTGACATGTAGATTGCCTACTCCGCTGAAATAACTGCGAGTTGTGCTGCTGATGCCACAGGACAATACAGAGGAAATAAAAGGCATGGATAGTATCAAATGCTACTGTAGCTCCCAGCTACTCAATTCACTGGAGAATGAATGAGTGTCTGCTAAGTGAGATACATATCCTGATGAGCCCTATATGCAAGGAGGAGACAGTGTTAATAACAGCCAACTTTTATTCAACAATAAACTTGTGGGGCACATGGCCAGCAGGACTATGTCTGACTTGGGGGCTTCATGGTATTATGTCTCACCGAAGACCAGATTTGCTTTCATCTCAGCTTGTGGGCCCCAAGACGAACCTCTGTAAGAATTGTGCCATAACCTTGTGCACTCGTGTGGGCTGAAGCTTATAGAAGAACAACCCAACAACTTGTTGCAGCTCTGTGGGTTACATAGGCCGCTGGAGTGGAATGCAGTGTTGCTTATTTAACTAGATGGTTGTTGGTTGATACTGTTTTATGTGAATACCTGCCTCTGGGCAGTTCACAATCCTTACGCCTTGGCAGGATCCTTATACTATACCAAATTTCATCTTTAACTCTTTCCAGCAAGATTTCCCCAGGTTAATGATGCCCTGTTCGACGGATGGATTCTGGAGTAACATTCAGTTTGTTTACAAGCACCTTGCCATAATTCAGCTGGATCTGGGAGCATCTTTTGCTTTATTATGCTGCAAAGCTCCTGTTGTGCTTACAATGTTATATCACTGGCTATAATCCTGTGACTTTCATATGTTAGTGATCTAACCTAATCTTTGTGCTCTATATCTTGAGACTCTTGTCATTACTGTTTTAATATGGAAATGTGCTTATTTGCTGTTTATGTATGCTTATTATGTTTATAAGAATACTCAGAATCCTCTGTATATTCTATCCCTTAATTGGATCTCTTACTGTATTATACAGATGTGATGTGGTGTCTTTGTGTACATCAAATACAGTTGTGCTCATAATCATAAGTTGACATACCCTGGCAGAATTTATGATTTCTCCAACATTGGTGTGTCCGGTCCACGGCGTCATCCATTACTTGTGGGATATTCTCCTCCCCTACAGGGAAAGGCAAGGAGAGCACACAGCAAGAGCTGTCCATAAAGCTCCCCCTCTGGCTCCGCCCCCCAGTCATTCTCCTTGCCGCTCTGAACTAGTAGAATCTCCACGGGGATGGTGAGGAGTTTGTGGTGTTAGTTGTAGTTTTTTATTTCTTCTATCAAGAGTTTGTTATTTTAAAATAGTGCTGGTATGTACTATTTACTCTGAAACAGAAAGAGATGACGAGTTCTGTTTAAAAGAGGAGTATGATTTTAGCAGCAGTAACTAAAATCGATTGCTGTTCCCACACAGGACTGTTGAGATGAGAGAACTTCAGTTGGGGGGAACAGTTTGCAGACTTTTCTGCTCAAGGTATGACTAGCCATTTTCTAACAAGACTGTGTAATGCTGGAAGGCTGTCATTTTTCCCTCATGGGGATCGGTAAGCCATTTTCTTAGACTTGGAAAGAATAAAGGGCTTATTATGGGCTATTAACTGGTGGACACTCTTAAGGGCTAAATCGATTGTTTATTTAAGTTTTTATTTAAAGTTTGAAGTGGATTTCACACTTTTATTATTTGGGGAACGTTTTTTATCGCCAGGCACTAGTTAAGACACCTTCCCAGTCAGGAAGGGCCTTTCACTGTATTAGGCAGAGCCTCATTTTCGCGCCATTATTGCACAGTTTCTTTTAAGTACAGTGCATGCAGATGCATGTGAGAGGGTCTGGTGTCCACTGAAAAAGTTCCTAGAAGGCTTGAAATACCCCCCTGGGATAGTTGAAGTCACAACAAAGGCTGTGGCTGGGACTGTAGTGGGGTTAAAATTGCAAACGGCTCCGGTTTCCACATTTTAAGGGTTAACAGCTTGAAAATTGGGGTGCAATACTTTGAATGCATTAAGACACTGTGGTGAAAATTTGGTAAAGATTGAATAATTCCTTCATAGTTTTTCACATATTCAGTAATAAAGTGTGCCCTGTTTAACATTTAAAGAGACAGTAACGGTTTTGTTTAAAAACGGTTTTTGTACTTTATTAACCAGTTTAAGCCTGTTTAACATGTCTGTACCTTCTGATAGATCATGTTCTGTATTTATGGAAGCCAATGTGGTTCCCCCTTCAAATATATGTGATAATTGTGCCATAGCGTCCAAACACAGTAAGGACAGTATTGTCACAAATAGTAAGGTTGCCCAGGATGATTCCTCAGATGAAGGAAGTAGAGAGAGTTCTACATCTTCTCCTTCTGTGTCTATACCAGTTATGCCCGCGCAGGCGACCCCTAGTACTTCTAGCGCGCCAATGCTTGTTACTATGCAACAATTGACGGCAGTAATGGATAACTCCATAGCTAATATTTTATCCAAAATGCCAGCATTTCAGAGAAAGCGCGATTGCTCTGTTTTAAACACTGTAGAGCAGGAGGGCGCTGATGATAATTTTTCTGTCATACCCTCACACCAGTCTGAAGTGGCAGTGAAGGAGGGTTTCTCAGATGGAGAAATTTCTGATACAGGAAGAATTTCTCAGCAGGCAGAACCTGATGTTGTGACATTTAAATTTAAATCCGAGCATCTCCGCACATTACTTAAGGAGGTGCTATCTACTCTGGATGATTGTGACAATCTGGTCATCCCAGAAAACTTGTGCAAGATGGACAAGTTCCTAGAGGTCCCGGTGCACCCTGATGCCTTTCCGATACCTAAACGGGTGGCGGACATAGTGAATAAGGAGTGGGAGAAGCCAGGCATACCTTTTGTCCCTCCTCCTATATTTAAGAAATTGTTCCCTATGGTCGACCCCAGGAAGGACATATGGCAAACAGTCCCTAAGGTCGAGGGGGCGGTTTCTACACTAGCCAAACGCACGACCATTCCCATTGAGGACAATTGTGTTTTCAAAGATCCTATAGATAAAAAATTGGAGGGTTTGCTTAAAAAGATTTTTGTACAGCAAGGTTACCTCCTTCAACCTATTTCGTGCATTATTCCTGTCACTACAGCGGCGTGGTTCTGGTTCGAGGAACTGGAAAAGTCGTATGAGGAAGTCATGGACAGAATTCACGCACTTAAGTTAGCCAGATTAGCGGCGAAAAATTCAGGGTTTGCAATTGTGGTGCGCAGAGCGCTCTGGCTAAAGTCTTGGTCGGCGGATGTATCTTCCAAGACAAAATTGCTTAATATCCCTTTCAAAGGTAAGACCCTTTTTGGGCCAGAATTGAAAGAAATTATTTCAGACATCACTGGGGGAAAGGGCCATGCCCTCCCACAGGATAGGCCTTTCAAGGCTAAGAATAAGTCCAATTTTCGTTCCTTTTGCAATTTCAGGAACGGACCGGCTTCTAACTCGGCAGCCTCTAGACAAGACCAGCTTGGAAACCAATGCAAGGCTGGAATAAGGGTAAACAGGCCAAGAAGCCTGCTGCTGCTACCAAGACAGCATGAAGGGGTAGCCCCCGATCAGGGACCGGATCTAGTAGGGGACAGACTCTCTCTCTTTGCTCAGGCTTGGGCAAGAGATGTTCAGGATCCCTGGACACTAGAAATAGTCTCTCAGGGTTATCTTCTAGAATTCAAGGAACTACCCCCAAGGGGAAGGTTCCACATTTCTCACTTATCTTCAAACCAAATAAGTAGACAGGCATTCTTACATTGTGTAGAAGACCTGTTAAAGATGGGAGTGATACACCCAGTTCCAACTGTGGAACAAGGTCAGGGGTTTTTACTCAAATCTGTTTGTAGTTCCCAAAGAAGAGGGAACTTTCAGACCAATTCTGGATTTAAAAATTCTAAACAAATTTCTCAGAGTTCCATCGTTCAAAATGGAAACCATTCGAACAATTTCACCTACAATCCAGGAGGGTCAATATATGACTACCGTGGATTTAAAGGATGCGTATCTACATATTCCTATCCACAAAGATCATCATCAGTTCCTAAGGTTTGCCTTTCTGGACAAACATTATCAGTTCGTGGCTCTCCCATTCGGACTAGCCACTGCTCCCAGAATTTTCACAAAGGTGCTCGGGTCCCTTCTAGCGGTTCTAAGACCAAGGGGCATTGCAGTGGCACCTTATCTGGACGACATTCTAATTCAAGCGTCGTCTCTTTCCAAGGCAAAGGCTCATACAGACATTGTTCTAGCCTTTCTCAGATCTCACGGGTGGAAGGTGAACGTACAAAAGAGTTCCCTGTCTCCGTCGACAAGAGTTCCCTTTTTGGGAACAATAATAGATTCTTTTGAAATGAAGATCTTCCTGACAGAAGTCAGAAAGTCAAAGCTTCTAAACGCTTGTCAAGTTCTTCTCTCTATTCTGCAGCCTTCCATAGCTCAGTGCATGGAAGTAGTAGGGTTGATGGTTGCAGCAATGGACATAGTTCCTTTTGCTCGAATTCATCTAAGACCATTACAACTGTGCATGCTCCAGTAGACAGGATCACCTGTCTCAGGGAATGAGTTTCTGCAGACCAAAGTGGGTCATTGTCACGACCGACGCCAGTCTATCAGGCTGGGGCGCGGTCTGGGATTCCCTGAAAACTCAGGGTTTATGGTCTCGGGAAGAGTCTCTTCTCCCGATCAACATCCTGGAACTGAGAGCGATACTCAATGCTCTCCGGGCTTGGCCTCATCTAGCGAAGGCCGGATACATAAGATTCCAGTCAGATAACATGACGACTGTAGCTTACATCAACCATCAGGGAGGAACAAGGAGTTCCTTGGCGATGAGAGAGATATCCAAGATCATCAAATGGGTGGAGGATCACTCCTGCCACCTATCTGCAATCCACATCCCAGGAGTAGACAACTGGGAGGCGGATTATCTGAGTCGTCAGATTTTCTATCCGGGGCAGTGGGAACTCCACCCTGAGGTGTTTGCCCAGTTGACTCAATTATGGGGCATTCCAGACATGGATCTGATGGCGTCTCGTCAGAACTTCAAGGTTCCTTGCTACGGGTCCAGATCCAGGGATCCCAAGGCCACTCTAGTGGATGCATTAGTGGCGCCTTGGTCGTTCAACCTAGCTTATGCGTTTCCACCGTTCCCTCTCCTTCCCAGGCTTGTAGCCAGGATCAAACAGGAGAAGGCCTCGGTGATTCTGATAGCTCCTGCGTGGCCGCGCAGGACTTGGTATGCAGACCTGGTGAATATGTAATCGGCTCCACCATGGAAGCTACCTTTGAGACAGGATCTTCTAGTACAAGGTCCATTCGAACATCCAAATCTAATTTCTCTGCAGCTGACTGCTTGGAAATTGAACGTTTGATTTTATCCAAGCGTGGGTTTTCAGATTCAGTGATAGATCCAGAAAACCTGTGTTTAGAAAGATTTACCATAAAATATGGAAAATATATATCTGTTGGTGTGAATCCAAGGGATTCTCCTGGAGTAAGATTAAAATTCCTAAGATCCTCTCATTTCTCCAAGAAGGTTTGGATAAGGGATTGTCAGCGAGTTCTCTAAAAGGACAGACCCTTGACTCCTCCTTGGAGTCTAAATTTAGTTCTTTCAGTTCTTCAGGGGGTTCCGTTTGAACCCTTACATTCCATAGATGTCAAGTTGCTATCTTGGAAAGTTCTGTTTTTGGTTGCTATTTCTTCTGCTAGAAGAGTTTCTGAATTATCTGCTTTGCAGTGTGATCCACCCTATCTGGTGTTCCATTCAGATAAGGTTATTTTGCGTACCAAGCCTGGTTTTCTTCCAAAAGTTGTTTCCAACAAGAATATTAACCAGGAAATAGTTGTTCCTTCTCTGTGCCCGAATCCAGTTTCAAAGAAGGAACGTTTGTTACACAATTTAGATGTAGTCCGTGCTTTAAAGTTCTATTTAGAAGCAACAAAGAATTTTAGACAAACCTCATCCTTGTTTGTCGTTTACTCTGGTAAGAGGAGAGGACAAAAAGCTATTGCTACCTCTCTTTCTTTCTGGCTGAAAAGCATTATCCGATTGGCTTATGAGACTGCCGGACGGCAGCCTCCTGAACGAATCACAGCTCACTCCACTAGGGCTGTGGCTTCCACATGGGCCTTCAAGAACGAGGCTTCTGTTGATCAGATATGTAAGGCAGCGACTTGGTCTTCTCTGCACACTTTTGCCAAATTTTACAAATTTGATATTTTGCTTCTTCGGAGGCTGTTTTTGGGAGAAAGGTTTTGCAAGCCGTGGTGCCTTCTGTTTAGGTAACCTGATTTGCTCCCTCCCTTCATCCGTGTCCTAAAGCTTTGGTATTGGTTCCCACAAGTAATGGATGACGCCGTGGACTGGACACACCAATGTTGGAGAAAACAGAATTTATGCTTACCTGATAAATTACTTTCTCCAACGGTGTGTCCGGTCCACGGCCCGCCCTGGTTTTTTTAATCAGGTTTGAAAATTTTTTCTTTTTCTTTATACACTACAGTCACCACGGCACCCTATAGTTTCTCCTTTTTCTCCTAACCGTCGGTCGAATGACTGGGGGGCGGAGCCAGAGGGGGAGCTATATGGACAGCTCTTGCTGTGTGCTCTCCTTGCCTTTCCCTGTAGGGGAGGAGAATATCCCACAAGTAATGGATGACGCCGTGGACCGGACACACCGTTGGAGAAAGTAATTTATCAGGTAAGCATAAATTCTGTTTTCTTGGCCATTTTTCAGAAAATATGAATGATAACACAAAAACTGTTCTTTCACTCATGGTTAGTGTTTGGCTGAAGCCATTTATTATCAATCAACTGTGTTTACTCTTTTTAAATCATAATGACAACAGAAACTACCCAAATGACCCTGATCAAAAGTTTACATACCCAGGTGATTTTGGCCTGATAACATGCACACAAGTTGACACAAAGGGGTTTGAATGGCTATTAAAGGTAACCATCCTCACCTGTGATCTGTTTGCTTGTAATTAGTGTGTGTGTATAAAAGGTCAATGAGTTTCTGGACTCCTGACAGAACCTTGCATCTTTCATCCAGTTCTGCACTGACGTTTCTGGATTCTGAGTCATGGGGAAAGAAAAAGAATTGTCAAAGATTCTGTGGGAAAAAGGTAGTTGAACTGTATAAAACAGGAAAGGGATATAAAAAGATATCCAAGGAATTGAGAATGCAAATCAGCAGTGTTCAAACTCTAATCAAGAAGTTGAAAATGAGGCGTTCTGTTTGATAACATACTGCATTCATCTTGCCATCAATTCTGACCAAATTTCCTGTGCCTTTGTAGCTCAAACATCCCCAAAACATCAGCGATCCACCTCCGTGTTTCACAGTAATAATGGTGTACCTTTCGTCATAGGCCTTGTTGACTCCTCTCCAAATGTAGCGTTTATGGTTGTGGCCAAAAAGCTAAATTTTGGTCAAATCACTCCAAATGACTTTGTGGCAGAAGGTTTGAGGCTTGTCTCTGTGCTATTTGGCGTATTGTAAGCGGGATACTTTGTGGCATTTGCGTAGTAATGGCTTTCTTCTGGCGACTCGACCATACAGCCCATCTTTCTTCAAGTGCCTCCTTATTGTGCATCTTGAAACAGCCGCACCACATGTCCTGTATTTCACCTGAAGTTATTTGTGGGTTTGTCTTTGCATCCCAAACAATTTTCCTGGCAGTTGATTTGCATTCTCAATTCCTTGGATATCTTTTTATATCCCATTTGAAATTAAAGTGCTTTTGCTTTGTCTCATTATTATGCATTTATTGTTGTTCTACTGTGTTTAGTGGTCCTTTTAAAGGGACATTGCACACTAGATTTTTCTTTGCATAAATGTTTTGTAGATGATCCATTTATCTAGCCCATCTGGTGTGTTTTTGTAAAAATGTATAGTTTTGCTTAATTTAAAATAACATTGTGCTGATTTTCAGACTCCTAACCAAGCCCCAAAGTTTTAGATGTATATGGTTGTGTAATGTTTCTTTTCATATGCTTGGGAGGGGGGAGTGTCTGCCTGCTACTGCTTTCCTAGCTCCTTTCACTGGGTGTCCCAGCCTAACCTCATCAACAGTGCTAAACTGGGAGCTTTTTAAAATGTTTTATATTGATTTTTTAGATCAGTATCTGTGCATATTCTTCTTTATAGTAGTGTATATTACATGCAGTTATATTAAAATTGGTGTATACTGTCCCTTTAAGAGGAGAACTTCTTTTTGTGTCTATTAGCTTATACCTTGGGGTGGTTATATAATGTCTCTCCATGTAATAAACATTTTTGGTTTATTTTGCTTTGCACTATTTAAATGTATTCTTGGTGTACTTTTACATATTTTATGCTTTTTGTTTTCTGTTACTGATATGCAATTCTCTGTAGCATTGTGTATTTATGTACAAGAATGTAAACTCTTTTTGTGTTCATCTGTGTACCTCTAAAACCACAATAAAGGGGGGGGGGACCTCATCTTTGAATATTGATTTGAAGGAGTCACCCAAAATGTTGATGCCAACTATACAAAGTAGTAGAATTCCGGGAATGATTTTGGATTCTTAGAAAAGGGAGCTAGAATTTTAAGGGCCACATATTTATCACTTGTATATAAAGATATTGCTTTAAAGGGACAGTCTAGGCCAAAATAACCTTTCATGGTTCAGATAGAGCATGTAATTTTAAACAATTTTCCAATTTACTTTTATCACCAATTTTGCTTTGTTCTCTTGGTATTCTTAGTTAAAAGATTAACCTAGGAGGTTCATATGCTAATTTCTTAGATCTTGAAGGCCACCTCTTTTCAGAATACATTTTAAGTTTTTCACCACTAGAGGGTGTTAGTTCACGTATTTCATATAGATAACACTGTGCTCGTGCACGTGAAGTTATCTGGGAGCAGGCACTGATTGGCTAGACTGCAAGTCTGTCAAAAGAACTGAAATAAAGGGGCAGTTTGCAGAGGCTTAGATACCAGATAATCACAGAGGTAAAAAGTATATTATTATAACTGTGTTGGTTATGCAAAACTAGGGAATGGGTAATAAAGGGATTATCTATCTTTTAAAACAATAAAAATTCTGGTGTAGACTGTCCCTTTAAGCAAAGTATTCCGCTTTTATGAAAGCATTTAATAAATTATCACCTAAACATTTAATAGCTGAAATATATTTAATGAAAGTTTCAACTCATCTTGATAAAAGTCCCAGTGTGTATTTAAGAAATTACATACAGTGTTGGAAGGTAACCAATTTCTGAATTTCACAGGCCAGTAGAATTAGTAGCAGTGTTAGCATTTGCTGGCATTGATTAGAGAAAACAGGAATATGATGCTGGTGGATGCCATACTACAATAGCCATCAAGCTTACAAAGGCTATCCTCCTCCATGCTGTAGATTCCCAAAAGGAATACATTGACGCCCCCATAATATTGTCTGCTCACAAAAAAGAAAAAGGAAAATGGCGGACATACTTGGAAGAGCTTTAAAAAGGCTGCAGCAAGGTAATATTTTGGTCACCAACTGTAAGTGCTACTTTATTGATAGTTTTGATATACGATAATAGGATAATAGGGGGGAGTAGGCCAGTACAATTGGAAATCCCCTGGAAGACATAAGTTGCAGGTTCACATCCCAGAGCAAGTAGACTTTAAATCCATGGTGTTTGAGGTACTTGTTTTATGTTACGTTTTTGGCCTTACTGTGCTCATGCCCATCATTCAAGGGACAGTCAACACCATAATTTTTATTATTTAAAAAGATAGATAATCCCTTTATTACCCATTCCCCAGTTTTGCACAACCAGCACAATTATATTAATATATGTTTTACCACTGTGATTACCTTGTATCTAAGCCTCTGCAGACTGCCCCTTATCTCAGTGCTTTTGAAAGACATACAGTTAGGCCAATCCGTGCAGACTCCTAAATAACTCCACGGGAGTGAGCACAATGTTATCTATATGACACACATGAGCTTGTACTCTCTAAACAAACAAACACTTTGAAAAGCGCCAAACTCATATATCCTTAGAATGCTGCTGTATAAGTAAAATCTTGAAAAAATTCCAAAACAGACAAGCGAATGTTAAATGTATATAAATACCAACAATATTGAAACATGCAATACAGTTAAACAAGAATAAATAATAAGGGAAGCCTTCCTACTTTATTGCAGGTAGTGTCTCTTTGGATGCCTGTGTAGCAATGTCCAAGTGAAAAAGAAGTGTCTCTATTTCTTATGCAGCTCCTTTTAAATCACTGGTGTGATGGCGATGAGATAGAAGCTAAAAAAAGAAAAACATGGAGCGCAAAAAAGAAAACAAAGAAAAGATCATTGTGCAGTAAATCAGGGTAAAAATGACAATTTAATAATGACAAAAAACATACTCACAAACCAACCCTCAAACAATATGAGGTATGTGACAGCGTGTTGTATAGATGTTACTATACGATCTCACAATATCCTTTTTTCTCCCTCCTGGCTAACTTGGCTGTGACCGTTCAGTCTCAGTGTGTCTCACAGGAAGTCAGGATACAGGGTCTTAGTTACAGTCCTTCAAGCAAAATTTCCAACTGTGATTTCCCTCATACGGTAGGTAAATCCGTATAGCCGGCAACAGATACTCCTAACCTTAGGGATCACAGCGTAACTCAGCGTGTGGGCGTGGCCTTACGCGTTTCGCGGGACTCCTCCCGCTTCGTCAGAGGCTTAGTAACATCTATACAACATGCTGTCACATACCTCATATTGTTTGAGGGTTTGTTTGTGAGTTTGTTTTTTGTCATTATTAAATTGTCATTTTTACCCTGATTTACTGCACAATGATCTTTTCTTTGTTTTCTTTTTTGCGCTCCATGTTTTTCTTTTTTTAGCTTGTACTGTCTAAACTTTCAAAATGCTCTGAGCTAAGAGGCGGTTTTCAACGGTTTAGGAGCCTACCTAGTTTTAGATTTTCAAAAATACCACCAAGGAAACAAAGCAAATTTAATGATCAAATTCAATTGGAAAGTTGTTTAAATTTGCATGCCCTATCTGAATCATGAAAGTTTAATTTTGACTTGACTGTCCCTTTAAATCTACATTTTGTTTTCCATTGCTGAAAAAAGTTGATCCTTAAAGGGACACTGAACCCAATTTTTTTTTCTTTTGTGATTCAGATAGAGCATGCAACTTTCTAATTTACTCCTATTGTCAAATTTCCTTCATTCTCTTGCTATCTTTATTTGAAAAAGTCATCTAAGGAGCCAGCCAGTGTTTGGTTCATGACACTGGACAGCACTTGTTTATTGGTGGGTGAATTTATCCACCAATCGGCAAGAACAACCCAGGATGTTCACCGAAAACGGACTGGCATCTAAACTTACATTCCGGCTTTTCAAATAAATATACCAAGAGAATGAAGAAAATTTGATAATGGGAGTAAATTAGAAAGTTGTTTAAAATTGCTTGCTCTATCTGAATCACGAAAGAAAAACTTTGGGTTCAGTGTCCCTTTAAAGTCTCCTACTATATAATACTAAAGACTAATTCTGTATTGAATAGCTGACAGCTTTAAGTGGCACAAGACCACTTTCTTAAAAGGGACATATATCCCTATTGCTCGAAATGCTCCATTTTACCAGTACATTAATACTTTTACATTAAAAGGTCACGAGAAATGCTCCATTTTAATTTTTTTTTTTTGTAAAGAAAACCACAAGTAAAAGAGCTTATTTAGTGTTCATGTCCTGTCCTCTGTTATTTCTCAGCAGTTTATTACCTATTTTCATGGCAGTCATCTAATCTGTAGAAAGACAGGGAGCACCTCATAACCTTTTTAAAATCTGAAGGTTTAGTGTCTGGTCATATGTCCCAATTTGCAGACAGGGCAATGAAAAAGGGAAGGAAAAGGGGTATGTGGAGATAAAAAAAATAAAAAATAGAATGAACATTAGGTCTAAACCAAAGGGATTAAAGGGACATACAACCCAAGGTTTTTCTTTTATGATTTAGAAAGGACAAGCAATTTTAAACCGCTTTCTAACTTACTCTATTACTAAATTTTCTTCGTTCTCTTTGTATCTTTTGTTGAAAAGTAAGCTCAGGAGAGTGCACGTGTGTTTAGCACTATATGGCAGCAGTTTTTTAAGAATTGCATCCATTTGCAAGAGCACTAGATGGTAGCACTATTTACTGCCACTTAGTACTCTGGGCTACCTCTTCGACTGTGGAAATGAAGCAAATCTGATAATAGAAATAAATTGGATACTTAATTCTATTTTTTTGTTTTTAAATTGTATGCTCTGTCTGGAAATGTTTGGGTTTCATTTTAAGTAGAAAGAGAAATTAAATTGTATGGGGGAGAAAGTATGTGACATGGGACTAAACTGTTCGAGAGATAGTAGTAAACCAGGAGTCAAGTCAAGCGGGAACGCATAGGAACTGCGTTCCTGCACTATTTTTGCAAGAGGAACTAAGTTCCCCCTGGAAAAAGAACAGAAACACTTCAGAAAACACTGCAGCTGCTGCTGGTAAGTGGAGCTGGAGCACAGCCTTTTAGAGGGATAGTGAGATTCTCTAATAATGGGCAGTATTACTTCCTACATTACACTAAATGCAAGCCTGTCAGCAGTCCTGCTGTGTGTAACACATGGTGCTTACATTCTGTGTGGCTTGCTCTGGGGTTATTTAGCTCCCCTCAGCAGAAATAGGATTATTGCACCTTAAGTGGGTGAGACTGTGTGACAGAGGAAGAGTCTCAGACCCAAAGGCAACCATTCAACCTGTCATTGGTTTTAATTTGCTTTCATTAACCAAAGTGTATGATTATATACATATAAATACAGCGTGTGTGCGTGTATAAAATATTAATTGTGAGGGAGGTGGAAGTCTTGGTGAGTTCCAACACTTTTTTTTTTTTTTTGTAAGACATGACCCCTGTATTAAACCATATGCTTGCTTCATTGCTGTGTATTTATTCTGTGTATAATAGGTACATTTGTATTGTAAAAGTGTTATTAGACCCCTGTTCCTGCCTATAAACAAGGCAATTTCTTTTTTTTTTTTTTTTTTTTTTTTTGTTTTGGGCTTTTTATTTTTAAGAGTGCTAAATTATTCTCTCATATGATTGATGTACATTTTAGATTACAGTATTTTGAAGGTCTCTATAGTGGAGTGCTAGACATTTTGTACTAAATATAGAAAACAAATGCCTGCTAGTATTAGAATTTGTTTAACCTAGAAAGTTAAACTTAGACTGTTTACAGTGCTTGCTGGGAGAGTGCTGCAGGACATGTGACACAGTTACAGAGAGATATTGCTGCACAAATAAACACTCATTGATAGGGATCCTTTTTCAGTGCGCCTGTAGTTAATATGTACCATGATATGGCTATAAATCAGTGTGGCATAGCGCTTCAAACATTTTTTGTTTGTTTTGAAAAATGAATGTTCCTGACCTGAATAAAGCAGCATTTTCTTGTTAGGCAAGCAGAGGCCTATCCCACTGTACTAATAAAAATTGTCCTTCACATTTAGCGGTCGATTTATCAAGCTGCGGTGGACAGGGGAGCACATACGTGCCCCTGTCCGCTGCAGCTCGCCTCTGGCGTGCTGAATTCCGCTGCCGGAAATTAGCATTACTATTTTGCGCTTGCGTGCAATCCCGCCCCCTGCCTACGCACAGCCAATCGGGCAGTAGCTGTCAATCTCCCCGGTTGGACTAGACCGGGGAGATTGAAATTTGCCACCTAAGAGGTGGCGAAAGGTTAGGGAAGCAACCGCTGCTTGTTAAATACGGACTGCAGTTTCTCTTGTGAGAACCTGCAGTCGTAGGCAGGCAAAGCCTGCCAAAGGGGTTGATCGAACCCTTAGTGAGCATTGGTAGAACGTACACAACTGATATTATTAGTTCTCATTTAAATCTCTTTATGCTTCCTCTTTGTTTTTTTGTATGCATAATTTTATTTTGTTTTATTTATTTTTAATTCAATATCCCATGAACCATGTGGTATTTATGAGAATAATAAGCAATGGTAAAGGCACAACAAATGGCGGTAAACCTCATAAACGGTACACATTGCAACACTGTTAACTCTTTTGCATACAAGTGACATCCAACATTTTTTTTTGTATGCCAATGACAGCCAAAGTCTTGTTTAACCTCTTGGCTGCCATTACTTTACATAAACACTATGGTTGGGTGCCTTTAGTGCATATAGCAGCTGGGACTGGCAGACCTTTTTGGCAGCCATAATTTTTTAAAAGGGTGTCCAAGCAGCTGCTTGTTCTAACAATTTCTAAACTTGTCCCATTGGAAGGACTGCTATGAATGCAGCAGCTGCCCGGTGTCCGTATGTTCAGCCAGCTTGCCATTTCTGACAGTTCTTATGCATGTGAGATTAGACTTCCACAATGCACTGAAACACTGGCACATGGACCACCCTGAACTTCAGCCAGTATAGCCCTTTCTTACCCCCACACAAATCAAATCCCAAGTGCCTAATGCAGGTCTCTTTCTGCTGGTCCTGCCAGTTCAGTGCCATTGTCCGTGTACAGAACATGTTTGAAAATGAGAACTAGGTTTAAGCTCTTATCTGTAGGGCAGGGATAATAGAGACAATGCACTTTATAAAGTTGAAATCCTTACTGGTAATAGTATTGGTAATGCAGGGCTCAAAAAATTCCACTCGCCCACTAGCCATTGGCTAGTAGAAATTAAAGTGTGGCGAGTTGTAAATGTTAAATGAACAAAGCTTTTCTATAGCAAACACTGTAGTATTGACAAGATCAGTATAGGTGGCAGTTTTTGCAGGGCTAGATTTTTCAATTTGCGGAAGGACAAAGTTCACATGTTGTAAACCTGTCCATATTTCATCTTTGTGGGGCGCAATTTGTTCCCTATAATTTATGATTGGACAAGAGAATGCTTGTGCAATGCAGCCTCCCTGCTCTAGCGCAAACCAATTGCATGAGAGCAGGTCTTGTCAATCACCCCAGTCGAGATGACAGAGAGGGTTTAGTGTTAAACTGCTGCTTTATAAATATCAGTTGCAGGCTCAAATGAGCGAGCCTGCAACCAATCGGGGCATTTGCTCCATGATAAAGCCCTAAGAGTCATTTAAACTATTAATAATAATAATAATATTATATATATTTTTTTAATTTTTACTTTGGACATGCTATGTGGCACATCTATATGCCTTGCCATTTGTGTTTTGTACTCCCTTTTTTTTGTTTTTTTGTTTTTCTTTTCCTTAGGTCACAAATTACATCCGTTTAAAAGTATGAATTTTGTACTCTGCACTAAAGGGACATTCTACTGCAAAATTGACCTGCTCAAATTTTTCATTTAAATTTTGCAAAAATATACTTATTAAAGTGTTCAGGAAAATGTATTTAATGTACAAAGTATTTTTTTAATATAAAATGTAAAAATAAAAATAACAAAAAAATTAATGTACTTTTCTTCTGTAAAATGTTTCTTACAGCCTTGCTGAGTGGGCTACATAGGGGATTTATTTGGACATGCCTGAAATCTCTCACAGGTCTCATCCTATTGCCTAAGCATGTAACACTTGTTACCTCACAAAATAAATGCTGGCAAATTCTGTTTAAAAAACCTCAATGTATTGAATGTACTATTGGAACAAAAACATATGCAATACTAGAAGTGGAACAAGGTAGAGTAAGCTGAAAACACTGCAATTTGTATTAAAAAAATGTTGCTGTCTCTGCCGGTTTCTCCCGTCTTGTCTCCCCCTAGAGATTCTCCATTCCACAGAGTTTCATTATTTCCTACGGTGGACCTCTCACTGGCACTTTTTGAGAATAGAGCGCCTAGACCACCTTTTTGAGAATAGAGCGCCTAGACCACCTTTTTGAGAATAGAGCGAGGATTGGATTGATATTTCTTTCTATGCCAGCAAATGTTACTGGATTTGCCTCATCATAAGCTTCTCATGACGTAGTAAAAATACTGCACCGCATAAAGGACAATGGTACCACTATGTTCAGCAAACTCCATGGATATCTGACTTCTCATCTGTCACCTCATTGCTTCTACCATCTGATAGAGAACCCTGCGACTGATGGTATCACACTTTTGAATTTGCGAGAATGATGAGAATTGTAGTTCCCAAAATGTTACACTCAATTCAGAGTGTGACACTGGGCCCCAGACTACTGTAAGGAGCATCCAAGAAGTCACTGCACCACACTCTTTACTGCAACTGACATCTTGATTGTCCATGTGAGTTTAGAGTTAAGGGACAGTGACATAAAAATTAAACTTTTGATTCAGCTAGTGTGTTATTTTATAGAAACCTTCCAGTTTACATCTGCATTTTTCTTGATTCTCTTGGTATCCTTTGTTGAAGAGAAAACTGGATAGGAGTGTGTAGTGTCTTTTAGCAATCTATGGCAGTAGTGTTTTCAAAAATGTACAACTGTGCTAAACTGCTACACATATGGTTGCAAACAACTGCCAAAGAGTCATGGTGCTCATTTTTTTCTAAGTTGATATTCCACAACATTGTGAAGAACATTCTATCTGCTGGATGAGTGACATTGATGTTAAGAATTTGTCCATGATTTTGATGACGCCGAAGAGTTGCTCTGAACTTCTTAACTGGTGACAGACTTGTGTTCTGACCTTCTCCCAGTGAGACTTTATACATTGGCTGTACCCATGCATGCTAATTCACATGTTAGTGATTTATTTTACTTTCTCAATGTGGTGAAAGGGACACGAAATTCAAAATTGCATGGCTCAAATAGTGCACTGGTTTTTAAACCTGTCCTCAGGCCTCCCAGGATACAATTTTTATTATTTTTTTTAAAGTTTCTAAAAGCATAAACCTGTATTGAGCATTATATGTACAACATTGTTGCAAACACAGTTGGAAACACTTTACCTATAGAATGTTTGTCATGTGCACACTCCTGAGCCTCCCTCAGTTTGCTCTCAAGGCGAGTAGCTTAGTTTCAACAACAAAAATACATAGAAAAATAGTTACATTTGAAAGTTTTTTTTTTGTTTTAATTGAATGCTGTATCTGGCTTATTACATTTTTAATTTTGACTTCTGAGTCCTTTTTAATAAATTATCTAATTGCTGAATGAAACCTGATTTGTGTTGTGTTTGGTTTAAATACTGCTAAGTTGTTGCCTTCATTTTAACTATACAAATAGTAATGTCTAAGAGGAGAATGTTTCAAAATGTATTACAGAGCTTTTGTTTTTTCATAAACAGGTGCTGGCTGAATGAACCTTTTTTTTTTTTTTTTTTTTTTTCTTTGGGAGGTGTCCCTGTCAGCCAGTGAGCTGACTCACATTTAGGCACTGTTTAGTTTCACCTTAAAGGGACACTGAACCCGAATGTTTGTTTTCTTTTGTGATTCAGATAGAGCATGCAATATTAAGAAACTTTCTAATTTACTCCTAGTAACTCCTAGTATCATTTTTTCTTTGTTCTCTTGCTATCTTTATTTGAAAAAGAAGGCATCTAAGCTAAGGAGCCAGCCAATTTTTGGCTCAGTACCCTAGACAGCACTTGTTTATTGGTGGGTGAATTTGTCCACGAATCAGCAAGAACAACCCAGGTTGTTCACCAAAAATGGTCCGGCTTCTAAACTTAAAAGAGAATGAAGGAAATGTGATAATAGGAGTAAATTAGAAAGTTGCTTAAAATTGCATGCTCTATCTAAATCACGAAAGAGAGAAAATTTGGGTTCAGTGTCCCTTTAAATTTGAACAGCTTTTACTGAACTCTTTTCACACACAAAATCAAATTTTTGTATTCATTATTTTATTTATCTTGTGTACAATTATAATCGGCTGTCAGCTCCAGAATTTCTTTTTCTTTAACAGAAAGTACAACACCGGATATACATTATGTTTATAATAACTGTCATACAAATTGGTCAGGTACCAGGGATACAAATAGGGTTGCCACCTCAGCCTTGTTTTCCTGGACACTTATTGTGTATTGTGTTTCTGGACAGCACTATTAATATTCCTCCCTGCAGCATGTGTAACTATAAGTGTTCTGTATTTTAAGGGATGGGTGGCAAACCTAGGTACAAAGTACAATATTGACATACTAGAAATATTGTGTAACTTGATAGATAACATCATGTAAAGTGTATTTTATAACGCAATATAATGTTATGTAACCTAAAATAGTAATGCTATGTTAGTCAAATCTATTACGTCTGCTTCCAAACCAGTGACCATTCTATAACTTAATATTGGGTGGTAACAATGGTGGTGCACAAGTTCAACACATGGCACACATAATATATGGAACCCTTTGCACCCTATAAAACCGCCACTGTTCCGTACAGGACTTACAGCAGTTGAGAAGTATCTCTAATTCATCCATTTTGTGCTCTGCAAAAAAAAAATAAAAAATGTTTTTCATGTTCAACTTCTGTGTCCCTTTAAGTTTTTTAAATACTAGAGCTCATAGCACATAGATACAGCAGGAATCAGATCAACAAACATGTGAATCACTGTCTTACTTTATAGGCAGAAACCAAATTACCACAAATGTTTACTTATTTAGGTTTCGTCCTATAAATAATATGTGTCACTTCACATATATATTTATCTGATGCCTACTATATCCATTGTGTATGACTTTCTTTGCAAAGTATCGGACAGAGGTTCATCTCCTCTGGTAGCAAACGGTTGTTATTGCTGTGACTGGAACTATCTAGCTGTTGTGTTCTATGCTAGCACACGTATAAACCTAGTTCTCACTGTTATGCTTTAACTGGCTGCGTGCTTACACTGAGACGGAACAACAGAACAATAATAAAAAAAAGCTGTTAGCACTCTCTTTAGTCGTGCAGGAGATTTTCTATGAGTTTAGCAGAGTACTCAGTTTCACTCCTCCTGCATTATGCCCAGATACTTTGAGGACTGCTGCATGACTAAGAGCTTGCTTAATTAGTCTGCTGCACCTGGAGTTCAACAATTAACTGTGTAGCTCCAGCTAGTCTGAAAACCAATAACTGTTTCAGACTGTCTGTACATATTAAATGGGTAGGAGTAGTTCAAACAATACATGAAAATACATTTATTGGACTGTAAAATAGTGTGAATAATCAGAGGCTTTGATAAAAACAATACAGCACACAGATATGGCAGCTGTTCAAACTATACCACTAGTGCATTCAGTTGAATCCTAGGATATAATGTGGTGATGGAGATTGTTATCTTTATAGCTACAACACAGTGTTTATGAATGAAAAATAAAATGTGAAACTTGCACAGTGATATGAAACCAAATTTTTTTGTGTTTGGAAAAAGTTTGCATTTAATAAAATTAAGAGAGTTTTAGGAGTATGAGACGCAAATAAATGCTACAACCTTAAGAATCGTTTAAATGTGTCGCTATATGAATAAAGACTAAAAAATACTTTCTAGTTTTAAAAATATATAGTTGTCTTTATTAGTGCAATAGTTCATGAACAATTGTGAGTAAGATCAAATTTTTTCAATTTTTTTTCAAATGGTGTACAAATATTTATAAAAATTTATAAAAAATACAGTCCTGTGTGATATCTAAGGATCTGTCTTATAAAAAAGTAATTAAAAAGTTATTTAAAATACATAAGGGTCATTGGGGGGTGTAGTAAAAATACATGAAGATCATAGCGTGGTGTATTCAGATTTCATGAATATGTAGGAGATAGAAGGGATTGTTCTGAGTAAATCCTGTCTTAGTATGTAAAGAGCCTGACTATGAGAGGTGCATGTGTGTTAGGAAAATAATCCACAACTAATCCTAAAAGGTGTAATCAATATAGACTTGCTAGTATACGTGCAATACACCTAGTACATAAAAACCTAGTGTAGTGTAAATAAACATTCAATTCGTTATTGTTACACGTCAGTGGAAGAATTTCCTCCTAGTACATATAAGATGTGGTTCAAAGTCACTGAAAAAATAGTTCAAAATCACTGAAATATGGTTCGAAATCACTGAAAAGATAGTTAGATAGTTCTTTTACATCAGAGTACAGTCGGCCGACTGAAAGAAACTTTTTTCTCTTTAAATAGTAATCGTTATTATAAGTAATAGACAGATGTTGTGGGTGTTGTATACGTTGCCCGGGTATGTTTTTCAAGTTGCCAGAGCTCTACGGTCTAGGAGCAAACAATTAGAAAGTAAGGAGCGGGGGTTATTTTACTTACTTACTCCTAGCCGATTCTGGAGCCTGGATATCGATACAGCTGTTTCTTTTTTGTTCTTCCGCTCAGTTTATGTTGCCGCAGATAGCTTCTTTGTCGCTATCTTGATGTCCTCACTTGTCTGTTAGGTTTTTCTGCTCACAACTTTGAGTGCGACGGCACAAATGTAACAAAATCCAGGTTTCTCTGGTTCGCTAACAAATAGCGGTTACTTTGTTGCGAGGGCTTGTTTGTCAAGATGCGGTCCTTTTGTGAAGAAAGTTCAAAGACTGGTAATGGTGGTAAAATTGTCCTTCTGAACACAATAGGTAGTGTTCCTTTTTTTTGGCAGTAGTTCGCTACGCGTTTCGGCCGTAAACCTTGGCCTTTTTCAAGCTATACTACTGCAATACATGTTGGCGGGCTTTTTATACCCTATTTCAGTTTTTTTAAAAAACGGTCAAACGATTGAATAATGGAATAATAGTCTCATAGTATTTCAAATATTAACATAATTGAGTAATAGTCTCTTAATTACATTGTCTTTAATGGTGATAGAAATGTTTATTTAGGAAATTGTTTTGTCTCAGCTGTTTTAATGCTCATTAGAGTAACAAGTATAACGTTGATTTAAATCTGTGCTTAAAATGTTTTTAGTGTATTGATATAGTGCTTTGATATAGTGCATTCAACTTGAATATTCGCTCAAATGATCTTTTTGTATTTCGTTTTACTCTTTTTCATTTTCTCTCGTTTGTTGAAAGACCAAGAATATAGTCTTTGATAAGAAAATGAGAATATATAAATCAAGGAGCAGTAAATATAAGGGAAAGTGGCATTTACATAAATATTTGGAAAAGTAATATATGTGAAAAAATATAAAATATTTGAAAATTTAAAATATTTGGAACAGTAAAAAATAGTAAAAAATATAATTAATATATAGAAAGATGGGGCTAAATTTATTTGAATTTTGTTTTATTTAGCAGAATTAACTTATCTTAATAAGTGTATTATTGAAAACTTCTTTTTATTCTTTTAAGAAGCTATTTAGATTGAAGTCTATGTTTAGACCTTTTGGTTGTAATGTCTGCAATTGGAAGATCCATTTAGCTTCGGCTTGCATGAGTCTGTTCGATTGGTTCCCTCCCCTCAGGTTATTTCTTATTTTTTCTATAGCTGTGAAGGTAAAGAATTTTAAGTTACTATTATTACATAGTCTAAAATGTTTTGGAACTGGAAGTTCCAGGTTTCTTTTTTCTTCAGAATTTTCTATGGATAATATGTGCTCTCTTAGTCTTTCTCGTACTGTTCTTTCAGTTTCTCCAGTGTATTGGATGTTACATTTTTTACACTCTATCAGGTATATCACATTTTTATCCATACACCTTATAGTGTTTTTGATTTTATATTCTTTTTTAGTAATATTAGAAGTAAAAGTATGCGTTTTCTTTGAGTGTCTGCATGCTTTACATATGTGGCACGGGTAGAACCCTTTTAGATCGGATCCTAGAACCCCTTTATCTATTTCTTTTCTTTTTGTGTTTTTCATTGAAGGGGCAAATTTGAAAGAGATAAAATAGACTATCAAGCCTATGAAAAAGAACCAAATGGCGATGAGTATATAAGCCACAAGTGGAGAGGAAATAAAGTAGAAAAATCAGAAAGGAATACAAATAACGACATACAAAAAGAAAAAAATGAACACCACAGGCCTCATGTAGCAGAGTACCAACAAACCAAAATAACCCTAACCTAAGACCCTTATGGCAAAAGGTGGAATATAAAAAGGGAAATAACAATCAGAACAGATATGAAAAGAGACAACACTACCAAAATTATAATACATACCATCCCAACAAACAAAATTACAACACATACAACTCAAACAATTGGCGGAACAATGGGGATATATCCAGTAGAAGAACTTTTGAACATCCTAGAACATATGAAAACCGAACCGATTACCATGAACATCGAAATACATATAACAGACCAACAAACAGTGAACATTTAAGAACTTACGAACAACAAACAACTATTACGAACATAGAAATACATACAATAGACCATATAGCAGCTATAATAATTACAACAACTACAACAGATTCTCAGTCCTAGATAGGTATGAACCAGAAAATAGATATGAACCAGAAAATAGATTTGACAGCAAGGATCAAACAAAAAGAGAGGAAGACCAAATAAGAAATACAATTAAAAACAGCTCCAAAAAGTCACAAGATTTTTTAGAAATAGGCCCACAACAAAGCTCAGGGAGAAGAAAAAGAAGACATTCGGAAAGAGGGGAACTAGAGGTGGTAGATCAAAAAGAACTAAGAGAACAACAATACCCACAAAAGACCCAGTTCCAAGAATTAAAAAGAAAGAAATAAATACACAGGGAATATATAATTTAAGTAAACTAAAATTAAATGAAACACAAAATCAAATACTTAGTAAGGGACTATCGTTCACCCCAACAAAAACCACTGACAAATTTAATACATTCATAGATGCACACAAGTTTGTCCGAAACCTTACTTTAAAAAAATATTTTATTAAAAATCCAGTTGAAAAAACAATTAAAAATGAATCAGCATGTAGTTTAAACTCTACTACAACAGAAATGAAAACTTTTCTCAAAGATGAAAAGGGTTTCATTCATACAGACCTAAAAAAGAAATCTAATATTTACCCTAAGAATGAGAAGGGTAAATATATCGATACGTTCGAAAAACTAATTACAACAGATATAACAAATTTAGCAAACAAGAAAAACATTAAACAAAATCTTACAAGGAAATAAAAATTACTCATAACAGAATTAGAAAAGAATAATGAAATCATTATAAAACCCGCTGATAAAGGGGGGGTATTGTGATATTAGACAAATCTCAATATGACGATATGATATTTAAACTACTAAATGATACTGATACATACAAAAAGATGATAACAAACCCAACAAGAGTATATCAAATCTTTCTAAAAAACCATCTGGAAAAGGCAAAAACAACAGGAATCATCACAGACAAAGAGTATGATTTTCTATACCCAAATTACCCTAGAATCCCAATTATATATGCACTTCCAAAAATACACAAAAATAGCATAAACCCACCAGGTCGCCCAATCATATCGGGTATCAACTCCCTCACATCAAATCTCTCAGCATATATAGATAGGTTTCTCCAACTACATGTAAAAAACCTAGATTCCTATCTGAAAGATTCAACTAGCCTATTAAAAATCCTGGAGAATATACATTGGAAACCAAATTATTTACTAGTTACCTGTGATGTCTCATCACTATACACAAGTATACAACACTTAGATGGAATATGTGCAGTAAAACACTTTCTCACAAAAGAAAGCGAAATGCCACAAGACCAAATTGAATTTATTTTAGATGGTATTAATTTTATCCTAACACATAACTATTTTTTATATGATGGTAGCTTCTATGAACAGGTTTGCGGAACTGCGATGGGCACCAAATTTGCCCCCAGCTACGCAAACCTGTTCATGGGCCTATGGGAAAATAATTTTATCAACAACAGTAATTTTAAGAAAAACTTTTTAATTTATAAGAGATACATAGATGATCTCTTTTTTATATGGACAGGAGATGAAAAGGATTTGATACTATGTATCCAAAATATGAATAACAATGATAAGAACCTTAAATTCACCTATAATTACAACAAACTAAAAATAAATTATTTAGATCTAGAAATCTCATCAAATGGAGACAAACTAAACACAAAGACATATTTCAAGGAAGTAGATGCAAACAACTATATTCATTGGGAAAGTTGTCACTTGAAAAAATGGAAACAAAATATTCCCAAAGGACAGTTTTTAAGATTAAAAAGAAATTGTAATGACCCGGACACTTTTGAACAACAAAGCACAGTCTTTAAAAATTTTTTTATAGACAGGGGATATGATACCCAAAAAATAGAAAAAGATATAGAAGAGGTAAGAAAGATTAATAGAACAGATATTCTAAATAATACAAATAAGGGAAATAAATGTAACAAACTCAGTGATAAAATAAATATCCCATTTATCACCCAATACGCTGAAGATAAACACTTAATAGAAAAAATCATTCGCAAACATTGGTATATCCTAAACTATGATCCTGATATAGGCCCACACCTACCCCCAAAACCAAAATTTGTGTACAGAAAAGCAAACACTCTAAAAAATAGATTGGCCCCTTCAATGAAAAACACAAAAAGAAAAGAAATAGAAAAAGGAGTTCTAGGATCCGATCTAAAAGGGTTCTACCCGTGCCACATATGTAAAGCATGCAGACACTCAAAGAAAACGCATACTTTTACTTCTAATATTACTAAAAAAGAATATAAAATCAAAAACACTATAAGGTGTATGGATAAAAATGTGATATACCTGATAGAGTGTAAAAAATGTAACATCCAATACACTGGAGAAACTGAAAGAACAGTACGAGAAAGACTAAGAGAGCACATATTATCCATAGAAAATTCTGAAGAAAAAAGAAACCTGGAACTTCCAGTTCCAAAACATTTTAGACTATGTAATAATAGTAACTTAAAATTCTTTACCTTCACAGCTATAGAAAAAATAAGAAATAACCTGAGGGGAGGGAACCAATCGAACAGACTCATGCAAGCCGAAGCTAAATGGATCTTCCAATTGCAGACATTACAACCAAAAGGTCTAAACATAGACTTCAATCTAAATAGCTTCTTAAAAGAATAAAAAGAAGTTTTCAATAATACACTTATTAAGATAAGTTAATTCTGCTAAATAAAACAAAATTCAAATAAATTTAGCCCCATCTTTCTATATATTAATTATATTTTTTACTATTTTTTACTGTTCCAAATATTTTAAATTTTCAAATATTTTATATTTTTTCACATATATTACTTTTCCAAATATTTATGTAAATGCCACTTTCCCTTATATTTACTGCTCCTTGATTTATATATTCTCATTTTCTTATCAAAGACTATATTCTTGGTCTTTCAACAAACGAGAGAAAATGAAAAAGAGTAAAACGAAATACAAAAAGATCATTTGAGCGAATATTCAAGTTGAATGCACTATATCAAAGCACTATATCAATACACTAAAAACATTTTAAGCACAGATTTAAATCAACGTTATACTTGTTACTCTAATGAGCATTAAAACAGCTGAGACAAAACAATTTCCTAAATAAACATTTCTATCACCATTAAAGACAATGTAATTAAGAGACTATTACTCAATTATGTTAATATTTGAAATACTATGAGACTATTATTCCATTATTCAATCGTTTGACCGTTTTTAAAAAAAACTGAAATAGGGTATAAAAAGCCCGCCAACATGTATTGCAGTAGTATAGCTTGAAAAAGGCCAAGGTTTACGGCCGAAACGCGTAGCGAACTACTGCCAAAAAAAAGGAACACTACCTATTGTGTTCAGAAGGACAATTTTACCACCATTACCAGTGTTTGAACTTTCTTCACAAAAGGACCGCATCTTGACAAACAAGCCCTCGCAACAAAGAAACCGCTATTTGTTAGCGAACCAGAGAAACCTGGATTTTGTTACATTTGTGCCGTCGCACTCAAAGTTGTGAGCAGAAAAACCTAACAGACAAGTGAGGACATCAAGATAGCGACAAAGAAGCTATCTGCGGCAACATAAACTGAGCGGAAGAACAAAAAAGAAACAGCTGTATCGATATCCAGGCTCCAGAATCGGCTAGGAGTAAGTAAGTAAAATAACCCCCGCTCCTTACTTTCTAATTGTTTGCTCCTAGACCGTAGAGCTCTGGCAACTTGAAAAACATACCCGGGCAACGTATACAACACCCACAACATCTGTCTATTACTTATAATAACGATTACTATTTAAAGAGAAAAAAGTTTCTTTCAGTCGGCCGACTGTACTCTGATGTAAAAGAACTATCTAACTATCTTTTCAGTGATTTCGAACCATATTTCAGTGATTTTGAACTATTTTTTCAGTGACTTTGAACCACATCTTATATGTACTAGGAGGAAATTCTTCCAATGACCCTTATGTATTTTAAATAACTTTTTAATTACTTTTTTATAAAACAGATCCTTAGATATCACACAGGACTGTATTTTTATAAATATTTGTACACCATTTGAAAAAAATTTGAAAAAATTTGATCTTACTCACAATTGTTCATGAACTATTGCACTAATAAAGACAACTATATATTTTTAAAACTAGAAAGTATTTTTTAGTCTTTATTCATATAGTGACACATTTAAGGTTGTAGCATTTATTTGCGCCTCATACTCCTAAAACTCTCTTCTGTACAAACGCAATCAATATCAATTGGGGTTGATATTTCAGGAGTCAAGGCTAACCAACACTAGGCAGCGCAGGAAAGCTTTTGAAAATTCTGTCGTCTCTGCATTTAATAAAATTAACCCTTTAACTGCCAAAGTTCTACCCCCGTGTGCTGAGCTATTTTGGAGTTTTAGGTGCTGCTCACATTTAAGCCCCACTGTCAGTCATTTTAAGTGAGAAACCCAAACAAATCTATAGTTGTTTTTTTTTTTCTTAAACGGGAAGAGTCCACAGCTGCATTCATTACTTTTTGGAATTCAGAACCTGGCCATCAGGAGGAGGCAAAGACACCCCAGCCAAAGGCTTAAATACCTCCCCCCACTTCCCTCATCCGCCAGTCATGCTTTGCCTTTCGTCACAGGAGGTTGGCAGAGTAGTGTCATAAGATTGAAGATAGTCTCTTATGGAGGGTAGTACTTTTCGAAATGGGACTGGAGTTTTAAGTAGTCCTGTCAGCCTCTCAGTGATAGCATGGATAAAGTTTAGAGTCCGGAGATGCAGGGAGTGTCTTTCTGCGAAACCATCCCGACTCATATTAACAGCTCCTAGGCAATCGGCGTTGACGAGTTTCGCTGCCTGCCTTTATTCTCTCAAGTCCATGTCAGAAGCGAGGCTACTATCTGTCACACTTGAAGGGCCGTGTTCCTGTTCCACGGCATAGATTCCAGTAAGATCATTTCATTTTATTTTGATATGTGAATGTAATGTTAACGAAAGAAGTCAGGGTCCTAGTGGTACTTCTTTATCTTATGGAATCAAGGGTTAATATCTCCTGAGGGGGTTATGGAACAGAGGAGACTTTAATCATTTTTGTTATGTAGTGATGCTTGGGCTCATGGCTATTCGGAACATAACGGCCTTATCAGTTTGCACGGTCCTATTACAATAGCGCACCTTATTTATTTTTTTTGGCTTACACGGGTGTGGTCACGTATTTCCATTTCCGTACTCTGATCGAGTGGCGACGGAGAGAGTCTGTTTGTTTGTTGTCTGGTTCACAGGAGGTGGTGAGTGCCCCAGCCATTGGGGTGTAAGGTGCTCTCTTAGTGTTTGTCCATAATTATACTCTCCAAGTTATGGAGGATTCTGACTTTTTTGAAACTGATATCTTATATTCGGAGTATACTTCTTGCAAAGAGTATGAAATGGCCCGGGTTATCCATGCCCATCAGTTATGTTCCGATTGCTGCTTAGAGTACTCTCTTCCCCCGAATCTGGGATCTTAGAGTGCGTCGAGCCATCCACCCCGAGGATTCCCATGTCCTGTGAGGCGCTTGCCTCAGAACCTTCTTTTGCTACGCAAGCAGGTGTCCCTATGGCCGTTACTCCTTCTCTGGAAGGTGGCTTGTTTCCTCCAGAGGTTACAGCATGGTTCTGCACGGCCATATCCATGACGCTGGCACATTTATATCTCCCAAGAGAAGTATTTATAAGATACTGTCCGTGTTCTGTTAACCAGGGCCGTCGGGCGTGAGATCGCCTGATTCAGTTCAGCCTTCTGGGGAAGCGATGGCCTCTGAGACTTCAGGGGCCCCACTCTCGGGGCCGGGGTCGTCCATCGATCCAGCGGGGGAACATTTTGCCTTCCGTTATAGACTGGCGCGTCTTCGTGTCCTACTACGGCATGTTTTGGCTGTGCTGGAGGATTCCAATCCTAGTGGGTCGAGGGATCCTCGGTCTTCTGTGCCGGATGGCAAACTGGGTTAGACGTCTCCGTTTTTATTCTTATTTTAAGTATCTGTTCCAGTTCTGAGCTTGGGAAAATGGGGCCTCTGAACGGCTGGTCCTGATAGCGGGCCCAGTCTCCTTGGGCGTTCACCCACGGGTGCTGCCTTTATTTTATTTGATCCAGTTAGGATGTGTTCGATTTGTTTTCAGAAGCTCATGTCTGTTATTTTCCGTTTTGGAAACTTTTCTTCTCTGGAACTAATACTTGCAATTTTGTGGTCGCATGGGCACTTCCTCGGAAGTTGCGCATTACTATATAAAGACATAGTTATGTTTTATAATTTATGTTATCGATCCCTGCAGGGACTTTGATTTTTGTTGGACAGTTCTGGAGTGTTCTCGTACCAGGTGGGTTCTGGTCGAGCGCTAGCTGCTTTTCCTTACGATTCATGTCACCCACGTGGTGCCGGTGTGCTGGCTATCCTGTCGGGTGTTGGATGTTCTCTTTGTTCTAATGTTGATGGTTCCGGCCTCGGATCCTGCTAAGGCTTCATTGTGGGTTCTGGAGGTCCTTTGGACTCGGAACCAAAGTTCTCCATTACCTTATAGTTTGGATGACCTCTGGACGTCTGGGGTACACCAGATTGGATGGCGATTTTCATTTTCTCTCAGTATTTTCTGGATGTCTCTTTTTGTGGCCTAGTCGCAGTACCTCTCGTATGTTGCTGAGGCTGCTTTTTTTACCCCTCCTTGGGTGGTCGGGTCGTCTGTGTCTGGAAGTTTGGGCATGTCCTCCTTCCTTTTAAGTATCTCGCTCGCTCTCATATATGGCAGTGAAGGGGTTTGGGTTTTTCCAGTTTCTTACCTGGCAATTTCCCCTGGTCAGCTTGTCTGCCAGGAGTTGTGAGGCTGCCATCGTTATTCCTTGTGTGCTACAGGGATTTCTGGGAGACTGATCCTGTAAGGATCTTTGGAGATTATGTTGTCTTCTCAACCTGGTTTGGAGCCTGTCCCTTGTGATCTCTGGGGTGTTGCCCTTCGACCCTTTAGGAGATCTAGCTCTTTGGGATTGCGAGCAGAGGGTCCTGGGTTCAGATCCACCTCTGGTTGCCATCTTCTTAGGCCTGTTAAGATGGGGTTTTTTTTAGGCTCTTTGGCCTGAGTCTATTGCGAGTGCCCAATGTCCAAGGACATTGGGATGTGGGATGCACTGCCCAGGGTGCATTTCTCCATATGAGGTAGCTTGATGGTTCCTCAGGGGGTTAGCGCATTCGGCCGGCCTGGGGGTCTGGCTTATGGCCATATTTCTTGCCTGAGATTTCGGGGTCCGGATTCTGGATTCTGTCCTGTGGGCAGTTTAGTTTTCAACCCTTAGGTTTTGGAACATCCGCTTGTCCCTTCAGGGGGGTTGGTTTTGTCTCTAATGGGAGATTTGATAACTGCCTGATGGTTAGTTTTAGTGTCTCTAAGGCGGGATCCTACAATGTTGTCAGGGGCAACTAATGCACCTTGATGTGGGCTCATGGTTGTTGTATCAACTGAGCTGGCGGTAATGGCCGAATGGTCTCTTCTCAATTGGTATGGTTTTTACCGTTTCTCTACATCCTCTTCTCCATGCCTATGACTGGGGATGCGGTTTTCTTATGTTTGTCCTTTGGGGAGGTTTTGGAGGTATCCCAGTATCCGTTGAGGCCCCGAGGGTCCTTCTCTACTCCTTTTCCGAGGGGTTCCTGCCTTCCTTGCATACACGAGGTCATGGGGCTGGGTTCTGGTACTAGGATGCTGTTTCTCCTTTAGGGAAGGGAGCTGTGTAGGGGTTCTGGAACCCGAGCACATTGTTTCTGTCATGGCTTTGTGGTAGCATGTCAGATTTAAGTAACTGTCATAGTTGTTCTCCCATGGGTTTCGTTTCCTCTTAGGCCCCTCTTTTCTCTTCATGAGGTCTGGTTCGGAGAACTTTGTGTTCTCTGTCCTTGGTCGTTGCCAGTCTTTTGGCTACTCTGTTGAGTCTTGAACATGTGCTTTCAGTTAATTCTGTTCTCCTACCTTCGGTGGCGGGTTCTCGGTATCCATTCCTCCACTGGTTGCATTTGCTGATGGTGTTGGATGCTTTTCTAGGGTCTGGATTCTTCCTGGACGAGTGTTGCCAATATTTTTTGGTATTTCTCTGTGGGATGGTGTCCCACGATGGCTTAGTGTCAGCTTTGCTGCTTTGACACTGGACCTCGCGGAGTTCTTGTTCAGAGATGGCTCTGTGTTCTCACAGAGAGCCTTTTTTATCTGCTAGGACAGTTAGCCTACCTATGTTTGATTAGTTTAGTGGTTGTGTCGGCTAGGCTATGGTACACTGGGGAGCTTGCAACTTCCTTGGAGCACCGTAAGTTCTATGGTGCTGTGTCATGGTTCTGAGGGTGGACCTTCGTTCTTACTCGTGATTGCTCTTTCATGGATGTGGAGTTAATCTCTAGTCCTTGTCCTTCTAGGGAGTTAATTTCCCTGGGCGGTGGTCTTGTAGCAACCTTAGGTTCACTTTAGTTCTTTTGAGTTTTCCTTTGTTGGTGGTCCTTTGGATCTCTTATTGGGTCCTCTGTTCTCCCCCGCGGGGGTAGAGGGAGGTTCTCTTTCTTCAGGTCAGGGGTACGTTTCATAAGAGACAAGAGCCGGGGGGCTTGGCTCCTCTGAAGCCTTTGTGCTCCATGGACTCTAGGGATTCTGAGTGGCCCCTAGCATGGCTTTGCAGGTTGTTTAACTGATGGGCAGTTACTTGGTCCTTCCCGGGTTTGACCCCTTGTTTTCTAGTTATATTTATTTTTTTTAAACGGGTGTTGGGTAGTTTCAGGCTGTGGTGCCCTTCGAAGGGGCCGCCTTCTGTACCCGCCCTTTGTTTGCATTCAGTGTCCTCTATAGCTTGTGTATTGTTTTCCCAAAAGTAATGAATGCAGCTGTGGACTCTTCCTTTTTAAGAAGAAAAACTTAAATTATGCTTACCTGATAATTTTCTTTTCTTCTGACGGGATGAGTCCACAGCTCTGATATCTATGGGGCGGCTGTATTTTTTGTTTTTCTGGCACCTTTTTTACCCTGATATGTCTCCTATTGTTCCTTGTTCCCTTGGCAGAATGACTGGGGGATGAGGGAAGTGGGGGAGTTATTTAAGCCTTTGGCTCGGGTGTCTTTGCCTCCTCCTGGTGGCCAGGTTCTGAATTCCAAAAAGTAATGAATGCAGCTGTGGACTCTTCCCGTCAGAAGAAAATAAAATGATCAGGTAAGCATAATTTAAATTATTGCTTCTTTCAGGAGACTCGGCAGATTCAAATGATACCATTATTTTATGTATTTAGCATGACGTGAGAATTATACAACAAAAAACTTCAATAAACAAGTTGTAAACAGTTGTGTGTGTGAATTTTTTTTTTTTTTTTTTAAACATAATTTTAAAAAGAAGGGGTTACCAACATATAAATAAGGGCCTTTTGGGTAACTATGATCTGCACATGAATAAATACACATTTATTCATGCCCGGTTATCACTATTACCAGAGTAATCAACTGGCTTCTGAGATTTTATTCTAGAGTTCTCGGGGGTCTCTAATCCTTTTTGATGATCTCTTACAGGCCCACGTCCCCAAAAAATATATAATTTTTTATTTTTAAAATGTTCTTTAAATTTATACTCCCAAAGTACCCACCATGAAAGGGCAGGCAATTGCCTTTCAAATGATGGGTTTCTGTGGCTTAATTAATCTGACATCAAGAGTTTTTGGATACTTACCACTTAGGGTTTCCACCTCAGCCATTATTTCCCCCCTGGACACTTATGAGTTACACATGCTGCAAGGTAACTATTTGTGTGCTGTCAAGGGGTGCAATTAATGTTGCCCTCTGCACACCCTGCAGCATGTGTAACTCATAAGTGTCCAAGAAAACATGGCTGAGGTGGCAACCCTATTACCATCTCTTTTTCAGTTCCCTTAAAGGATTACTTTCTGTTATAATTTTTAAGCCAAACAACTAACATATTAAAGTTAATAAACATTAATTAAAACCTACTGACCTATATTTTCTCCAAAACGAAGTTTCATAACGTTATAAAAGTTATATCTTTTATTCCCAGATGATGTCACGTTATCCTGCCCACTATTTTCAGCACTGTGTGTTCAAAATACTTAAACCAATGAAATTGTGTTTAAAGCGCCATTTTGAAACCTAGGTATTGTAAACGGATTGGTACAGAGCAAAGGATACCCACGGAGTGGGTTTGGAAAACAATTAAATTTGCAGACAAGATTTCTGATATACGGTAGAGATATGTTAATGAAATGCTATTGATAAAAAGCGTATTTGGGGTAGTTAGTTAGTAACAGGCATAGAAAATATTTACTTACAGTGGCCCTTTAATCCCTCTGCAGCAACCTGGCATTTCTGGGTTTACTGGGCCTAGTGACTTCACCAACATCCCAAGATTCCCCCAGCAATGTTGGGGTAAGTGCAGGAGAGGGGCCATTATCAGCTCTGAAAGCACCCCCCCACCCCAGGGTGACATGTGGTTGTCATCCACACTAAAAGCATTGTTCAGTTGATGACCCAAGTGTCATTTTACACAGTAAAGGGGATATAGGAACATAAAAGTACAGTGCTGGCATACTAGTGGTTTCTGTTGCCATGGTGACCACATTATAGCCACCTAGGTATGTGACCCATTGCAATTTAAAAAGATTACTTACCACAGTTTGGTTTCTAAATAAGGATGCTAGGGATACTAAGAGAATGAAGTAAATCTGATAAAAGCTATAAAGTTGTTTAAAATCATACGCTCTATCTGAATCATGAAATACATATTTTGTGTTTCCTGTCCCTTTCATGCCAACACATAATACATTGCTGATGAGATGTGTTCCAGATGCAGTCACCTACTATCTGGAGAAGCAGGTGACGCTCTCTTTCTTTCTTTCTTCCCCCCCGTAAACTCACATCTCCTAACTCCTAACTTAGTCTATCTTAAATAGAAACAATGTACACACAGTGACTTAGTTTTCGCTGACCAGTTTTCCATTATTTTAGGCATTTGCTTCATTCTCTTGGTACCCTTTGTTGAAGGAGCAATAATGCACTACTGGGAGCTAGCTGAAAGCCAATGATGAATATATGTGCAGCCACCAATCAGCAGCTTCTAAGCCTACCTAGGTATACTTATACTGTTCACCAAAGGATACAAAGAGAAGAAAACAAATTAGATAATATAAATAATTTGGAAAGCTATTTAAAATTGTATGCTCTATTTGAATATTGAAAAATTGGGTTTCATGTTCCTTTAAGTTTGAACCAATGTTGCCTTGGACTTATTGTGTGTGGGTTTTTTTTTTTCTCCTTTTATAATATAATTAATATTTCAAGCAATTTTTTAATTTCATAGGACAGCTGTGTTTGAATACTGGTGCACAGGTCCTTAGGATATGTGCATATGCCGCTAAAAAACTAATACGTGTTTTACTAGAAACATTTTTTCTAATGGACGTGTATTGCAAAATTTCTTATATTTCAAAATGAAATGCACTTGTGCACATTTAAATTTTGACTATTCTATCCCTTTAAAGTCTGAGAACGTGCAGTCAAATCTTAAAGGGGTGTTTATACAGACTTTCATTGTAGTAACAAAAAATAAGCAGTGACTTATACTTAGTGGAACTCATTGCAATATGTATTTATCATCATTTTAAAAGGATTTAACCTTTTAAATCCTTTTTTTTAGTTGAAATAATTTTTATTGCAAAACATAAAAAGAGTATATCACACCTTATACAATTCACATACAAATAACATCTTCTCATTACTTTCTCGGTAGAAGACCATCATTTGAGAGTCTATGTTAGATGCTATGGATCCACATTCAAAGTTTGAAGGTAGCTAGGTCTGTCTCTAAAGTAGCTGATGGTTAGTTATGTAGACCAGTAAATTTTAACAGTTCGTGTGATTAAACATACTTTCATTAGTAGCAACATGGATTTGGGTAAATCCTTTTTTTTTAAAGGGACACTCAGGTCAAATTAAATTTTCATGATTCAGATACAGCATGTAATTTTAAATAACTTTCCAATTTACTTCCATTAAAATAAATGTGCACAGTCTTTTATATTTACACTTTTTGAGTCACCAGCTCCTACTGAGCATGTGCAAGAATTCACAGACTATACGTATATGCATTTGTGATTGGCTGATTGCTATCACATGGTACAGGGGGAGTGTAAATATAAAAATCTACTACTCATTTGAAATTTAGAGTAAATGCTATTGTATTGTCTTTTTATCTTGCATTTGCGTTTACTGGTCCTTTAACTTCATTTCTGTAGTGTCCTTTACTTCTTGTCTCAGCCCCTCAAGGAGGAGGAGGCCTCAATAGGAAGGCAAAGGTATAGTATTTCTTTTGAAGCCTTGCAAGGAGACACCATAAAATAGCTCCAGTCAGTTGATTGCCCATGATCAATATAGGACCATGCAACCTAAAACTTAAGTTTTGCAATGTCTCCTTCCTTGGTTAGCTGTGGACAGAGGCTATACTGAGAATTTCTAAGTGCTCATTTGCAAGAAAACAAATGTGTTATTTTTGTTTGTTTGTTTGTATTTAACCCCTTAAGAACTGGGCATTTCAGACAAAAACTTCCCCAAAAGACCAGAGCATTTTTAGCATTTTTGCCATCAATACATTTTAAACAAAAATAGAGCCTTTTTTATATTTACCTATCAAAACTTTATATATATATATATATATATATATATATATATATAATTTTTTTTTTTAGTAGACAACCCAAAGTATTGATCTAGGCCCATTTTGTTATACTTCATGCCAACATTTCACCGCCATATACGATAAAATAAAAAAAATCATTTTATTTTTTCACAATTTTAGGTTTCTCACTGAAATAATTTACAAACAGCTTGTGCAGTTATGGCACAAATGGTTGTTAATGCTTATCTGGGATCCCCTTTGTTCAGAAATAGCAGACATATATGACATTGGCATTGCTTTTTGGTAATTAGAAGTCCGCTAAATACCGCTGCGCACCACACGTGTATTATGCCCAGCTCTTAAACAGCTCTCTTCCATCCCCCTCCCCACAATTGTCACAACCATCTTAAAGGGTCACTGAACCCAAATTTTTTCTTTTGTGATTTAGATAGAGCATTCAATTTTAAGCAACGTTCTAATTGACTCCTATTCTCATTTTTTTTTGTTCTCTTGCTATCTTTATTTGAAAAAGAAGACATCTAAGCATTTTTTGGGGTTCAGTACTCTGGACAGCACTTGTTTATTGGTTGTTGAATTTATCCACCAATCAGCAAGAGCAACCCAGGTTGTTCACCAAGAATGGGCTGGCATCTAAACTTACATTCTTGCTTTTCAAATAAAGATACCAAGAGAATGAAGAACATTTGATAATAGGAGTAAATTAGAAAGTTGCTTAAAATTGCACTCTATCTGAATCACGAAAGAAAAAAATTGTGGGTTCAGTGTCCCTTTAAGTACTGGCAGGAAGTCTGCCAGTACTAAAATAAAAGGCTTTTTTTATTTTTAATTTTTTATATATTTTCTGCAGTGTAGGATTCCCCCCTTACCTCTAAACAGCTCTCTAACCCTCCCTCCTTTAACTAGATTCGCCATCTTGGGTACTGGCAGCTGGTCTGCCAGTACCCAGTTTTCCCAAATAAGGCCATTTTATTTCTTAAAAAAATAAAATAATAAAAAAAAATCCACACATTGTTTTTGTAGTGTTCGCTGCTCCCATCTCATTTACCCCCTCCCAGATCCCTTTCCCACCCTCTAATCCCACCTTCACTGAATGATTTCCCCCTCTCCCTCTTTCCCCTTCCCTGTCGCTGTGACTGATTATTTTTTTCCAATTACGTAAGCTCCC
The DNA here is from genome assembly GCF_027579735.1 of Bombina bombina. Classification (NCBI taxonomy): domain Eukaryota; kingdom Metazoa; phylum Chordata; class Amphibia; order Anura; family Bombinatoridae; genus Bombina; species Bombina bombina. The sequence continues at coordinate 630,782,378 of NC_069501.1, forward strand.
GCCCCCCTCCAGCGATGGGTCGCCCACCGCCTCCCTCCTTACCCTCCCACCCACCACAGAGTGGTCACAGAGTGTCAATCTCTGCATTGGTAACTCTGCCCATCTATTTCTGTACTGCCCCACTCGTTAGGGTGTGTAGAAATAGCGAGATCTTGCTAGTTTTAGCGAGAACACGGCAGAGAGAGGCCCAGGACTGCAGCGGCGTACAGGGTACGATGCTGGTCGACCAGCATCGTACAGGGTGCGGCGCTGGTCGTTAAGGGGTTAATACAATCTTTCTTTTTATATTTACTTTGATCTAAAGTAATACTGTTTTATATCCCTTTAAAGCGATGTTCAACATTATTATTTTTATTATTTGTTTTAACAGTATTATGAATATTACCTACCTTGGTAATGCCTTTTAAAGGTTACCGCTTATCAAATGTTGATTATATTAATTTTAGTCTAAAGTAGCCCAGCAAACAATTTCATAGGGCCCACAGATGCTGGGACTCCATCATAGCACAGAACAGCCAATCAAAATTAAATAACATCACAAACTGATATCATTAGAGCCTTAAAACAAATGCACTGGCACAGAAGATGGTGATAAATAATGAACCAGTTTTGCTGATATTTGGGCTTGTGCACACTAGATAAAAACTATAGCAAGTGCAATATGATTAAAAAAATGTTCCACTGTTTAGGTGACTGGATTTAATGGTTGCAGGGCTGAAATTATTACAACAGATTGTCATTTTGATGAGTGTTACCACTCAAGGTCATTTATTTGGTAAGTTTATTATAATAAACAATACTGTTGACCATCCCTTTTTAATTCTGCTATTTTAAATCCTTTTCTTAAAGTGAATGTAGTATTTGAAATCGTAAATGGCAGTCACTTGAAGTGTCGGAATGTTCAGCAAACTTCTCACAATTGTTTGGATTATTGAGCACAGGTGTGAAAATCAAAAGGACTCAAAATAGGCTATAACTAAGTATAACTAAGGACTTACTCAATTCATGGCCCGTTGGAGAGTTAAGAATACAGGCTGTGTTGATTTAAAGCCTAGTTTCCCAACCTTGAGTGCATGCATGTCAGGGCTTATTTGGAGCATATATGTAAATAAGTCCCACAGAAAGTAACTAATGTCAGTTAATATTAAAATTTTATTGTGGCTGAAAACCAACGTCCAAAGTATAGTAAATCCAACAAGTGCAAAGCAAATCCTTTACGTGTTTTAAAAATTAGAAGAATGGACAGGTAAATGGAAAATTAGATTTAATACTGGATTGTAAGGTTCTACATTTTGGAAGTAAAAATAAGCAGGCAACCTATTATTTAAATAGACTAGACTTGGCAAAACAAAGGAGGATTACTTATAGATAACAAATAAAAGAAGGGCACACAATGCAGGGCAGTGGCTTCTAAGGCTAATGAGATACTAGCATGTATTAAGAGGCATTGATGTAAGGGAGAAAAGCATAATTTTGTCACTATATAAATCCCTGGTAGGACCTCACCTTGAGTATGGAGTGCAGTTCTGGGGATCAGTCTCAACAAAATACATTGCAGAAATAGAAAAAATTCAGAGAACGGCCAACTAAACTAATAAGTGGAATAGTGAATTTAAGCTATGAGGAGAGGTTAGCCAAACTAGGTCTGTTTTCTCTAGATAAAAGGGGCTTGAGAGGTGACGTGATTACTTTAAATAAATATATTCAAGGCCCATATACAGAGATGGCGGAATTTCTGCTTATTCCAAGAAAATGGTTTGTGACGAGGAAAGGAGACTTAATCTGCAGCAACGTAAACATTTTTTCACTGTAAGGGCAATCACATTTTGGAACTCATTACCTAAGAAGGTAGTAAGTGCCAATACCTTAGAAATATTTAAAAATGGTTTAGATACATTTTTGGCTAGACATTGAATGCAGGGATATGACTGCTTGTGTTAAAAGGGTCACCTTTTTATGGGATTAATTTAAGCTCAACTGAAGCTTTTATGGTAAGTATATTAAAGGGATATGAAACCCACACTTTTTTTTCTTTCAAGAGAACGAAGAAAAAAATGATAATAGGAGTAAATTAGAAAGTTGCTTAAAATTGCATGCTCTATCTGAATCAGGAAAGAAAAAATTTGGGTTTAACTCCCCTTTAAGATTTGTATAGGTTGAACTCTGGACTTCTGTCTTTTTTCTGTAAATCACACACTTTGTCAGACGGGTATTGGATTAAATGGACATGAAACCCACGTTTCCTTCTTAATATGAGGATTTCCACTTTTTCAGACAATAGACCCAATATATTTTTTGTGCATAAAAAAAAAGAAAACTTAAATTATGCTTACCTGATAATTTCATTTCCATCTCTGGGAGGAGAGTCCATGGCTTCATTCATTACTTGTGGAATACAGAACCTAGCCACCAGGAGGAGCCAAAGACACCCCAGCCAAAGGCTTAAATACCTCCTCCACTTCCCTCATCCCCCAGTCATTCTTTGCCTTTCGTCACATGAGGTTGGCAGAGAAGTGTCAGAAGAGTAGTTCCTTATGGAGGGTAGTACTCTTTGGAATGGGACTGGAGTTTTAAGTATTCTTGTCAGCCTCTCAGTGAGAGCATTGACGAATGTTAGGGTCTGGAGATGCAGGGAGAGTCTTTCTGCGAACCCATCAAGACTCGTATTAACAGCTCCTATGCATCCAGTGTTGAAGAGTTTCACTGCCTGCTTCTATCACTCAAGTCCATGTAAGGAGCGATGCTTCAAGACTGTCAAACTTGAGAGGCTGTGTGTCTGTTCCACGGCAGAGATTCCGGTGAGATTGTTTTATTTTATACTTGTACGATAACGCAAGAAGACCGGGTCACAATGTGACTCCTTTTTTTTTTTTTTTTTTTTTGTTTAATCTTTTATTTATATCAAAATTTCTCAGTAAAGCAATACAAAAACAGGTTTTCAACAGTATGTACAATACATAGGACAAAATTAGGTACATATTCATTTCTATCTTTAAACATTCGTGCGCATATGATATATCATAAAGTCTCTTTATAAATCCTCTTCACTACACATTGAATGATCAGTAGGTGTTAAGTCATGGGTGTTACCTGACATCCGAATAGGTCTCTTACAGTCTGACTTAGCTACTTTAGTCAAATTATACTATCCACGTAGGATCTAATTTAAGGCCTACCAAGCCTGAATTTCAAATAATACTTAAGGTCAGTTCGGTTTTAGGTAGAGTCCAGACAGTCAGGAGTGTGAGTTACTTCCAGAAGCTGGTGTTATTGATAATTAACTTCATGTATGGAGGATTGAGTCTTACCCGAGCGTACGAATATATTCAATGTATGTCAGTATATGTCATTACCACATATGGTACTTATATACCCCCAAAACGATCTAGGTCTCTTTAGCGCTATAATAAGATTCCCAAAAAAACATCATCTCAGCGTAAAAGTCCAGTTTATCTACTGTGTAATAAAAATATCTTTCTAATGACAGGTTCCTTTCCATTTGTGTTTTCCACATCGACAGAGTTGGTGTGGCCTCAGACTTCCACAACCTCGGAATTATTTGTTTAGCGCTGCATATAGCTAAGTGGAAAAGAGAAGTGTGTTGCTTAAAATGGAATTTGGGTAGAATATGAAATAAATATGTGAGGGGATCTAGGGTGATATTGTGATTTAACAATCTACCCATTTCTTGGTTGATTTCTGTCCAAAAGTTCAAAATTTTAGGACACTCCCACCAGATATGGTAGGGAGTACCCACTCCTGAGCATTTCCTCCAGCATCTATCCGATGCTTCTGGAAATATATGTTTTAGTCTGTGAGGAGTAAGGTACCAGCGAAGCAAAAATTTATAATTGGTTTCCAATAAAGTGGCCGAATGAGCTGATTTGCTGGTGTATGAGAAAATATCAAACCATTCCTCCTCAGAGAGTGTATAAGGTAGTTCTTTATGCCAAGATGTTATAGTTGGAGTTTGTTTAAATTCGGAGGGTTTGAGTAAAAGTTGGTATAAGGTAGAAATGGCACGTGTCAGCGGAGAGTCAAGGGTACAAAGTTTCTCCAAAGGGGTACGTTCTCTAGTCATTAAGTGCTTGAGTTTGTGGGTCTGCAAGAAGTGTTGAAGTTGTAGATATCTAAACCAACTGGCAAACTGCGTGACTCCTAAGTCTGACATGTGTTGTTGGGGTAGCAACTTGTTCATGTCAAGTAATGTATACATTGGGAGGAGTCTATCTAGGCTACTCTGTGCTTTGGGCGTAATCAATAATCCACTTGGAAAATCAGGGTTGGATAATACTGTCGTCAGTGGGGAAGGTACAGATGAGATATGTGGGCAATTAGCTAGGACCCGGTGCCATACTGCAAATGTTTCTTTAATTATGGGGTAGGTTTTCATTAAAGCTGGAAGATTTCCTTTTGGTTGCCAACAGTATACCCCAATTTGGGGAGAATTAGTTAAATCATGTTCTAATGCTATCCAAATTTTATCCTGGGTGCTAGAAAGTGTGCACCAATCTATTATTCTCTTTAAAAAGACTGCTATTCGGTATTTAACTAGGTCTGGGACTCCCAGACCTCCATATTGTTTTGATAGGTATAGTGTAGTTCTGGCTATCCTTGGGGGTCTCTTCCTCCAAATATATGAGTTCATCACCGATTGCAATCTACTGAGATAGGAGTCTGAAAGTGGGATAGGGACTGTTTGGAACAAGTAAAGAATTTTAGGGAGGATAGTCATTTTAGCTATTCCTATCCTACCCAACCAGGATATATGTTTATGTAGCCACAGTGATGTATCTTTGATGATGGCGGTCAGTAGTGGCTCATAGTTAAGTTCTTGCAGTTGTTGGGTATTGCTAGTGAGGTGGATGCCTAAGTATTTCAAGGAGGTCTTCTGTATCAAGTATGGCACCTGGGAGCCAATTGTTTGGATGGCTGTATCATCCATTCCAATGGGAAGTAATTCAGACTTGTGTCTATTTACCAGATAATTAGAACAGAGGCCAAATTCCTCCAATGTACTCCGTGTTGCGGCAAGGGAGACAGTCGGGTGAGTCAGTGTCAGTAATAGGTCGTCCGCGTATAGTGCTAGTTTATGATGGGTGGATTCTATAGTAAGTCCAGTTATATTGGGGTTGTCGCGTAATTTGGTAGCAAGGGTTTCCATGGAAAGTACGAACAGCAAGGGCGAAAGAGGACAACCTTGTCTAGTACCATTTAAAATGGGGAAGGGTTCGGAGAGGGTACCATTGACTTTAATTTTAGCAGTTGGATAAGTATAGAGGGCCATAATTTTCTGGATAAAGTTGTCTGGGAAGCCAAATTTCTGTAAGGTAAGTTGTAAGAAAGTCCAGTCCAGTCTGTCAAAGGCTTTTTCAGCGTCAGTCGATAACAAAACAAGGGGGATATCATGTGTGCTTGCATATTGTATTAAATGTAAAATTTTGACAGTATTGTCTTTAGCTTCCCGGCGTGGGACGAAGCCTACCTGGTCTGGATGGATCAATAAGGGTAGTATTTTGTTAATTCTGGTGGCTAAAATCTTGGCATATATTTTTATGTCTATATTCAAAAGGGATATTGGGCGGTAATTTGATGGGATAGTCGGGTCTTTCCCCGGTTTCGGTATGATTGTTACTATTGCTTCGAGCATGGAAGAAGGAAGTTCATGGGATTCGTCAATATGATTAAAAACAGTTAGCAAGTGTGGAAGGAGAAGATGTTTGAATTTTTTATAATAACCACTGGTGAGACCATCCGGGCCAGGGCTTTTTCCCTGTTTTAGTGAATGTATGGCTCTGTCAATTTCCTCTGCTGTAATGGCTGAGCTAAAAGAATCAAGTTCCTCCTGAGGTATTATGGGTACTGAAATAGTATCTAAGTATTTGTTGCAAATTATCTTATGTACTGTAGTGTTTCTTTGTGGGGTTAGGCTATATAGCTCCGAGTAATATTCCCTGAATATTTCTGTCATTCTATGAGTCTCTACAGTTAAACCACTAGGGGGATCTTGTAGTGCATTAACGTAATAGGCAGACTGCTTTGTTTTAAGGGCCCTTGCCAAAAGTTTACCCGGTCTATTACCTTCTATGAAGAATTTCTGCTGTAATTTTAACGCTTGCTTCTGGGCTATTTTTTCTAGGAAATTTTTAAGTTGCTGTCTGGCTTGGTCTCGTTGTGATTTTAGGGTGTCATCGTTTGGGTTGGCCCTATACAAATTTTCCATTTGATGATAAGTGTTAGTAAGATCTGTTTGCTGCATCCTATGTGTTTTATTTTGGAAAGCTTTAATTCTTATCATCTCACCTCTTATAACACACTTGTGTGCTTCCCATAAAGTGTACGGATTCGTGCCTGGAGTGTTATTGTGGTTAAAATAGTCTGCAATGCATTTTTCTACCTGATGTAATAATGGTTCCTCTTTTAGTATGGTATCATCAAAGCGCCATTGAAATGTCTTAAAGGAGAGTGTGGACCACTGTAGCTTGCATATAACTGCTGAATGATCGGACCAGCTGGTTGGGACAATGTCTGTGGAAGTCACTGAGGAGATGGTGTTGTGATCTACAAATATGTAATCTATACGTGAATGGGTATTTTGCGGTGCTGAATAGAATGTATAATTCCTATCATTCGGGTGTTGGACACGCCACACATCGTGGACTCCTAGTAGCGTTAAATCCTCCTTGATAAACTTAATTGATTTTTTCGACACTAGGGATTGTCTGGTTGAGTTATCTATCACCGGATTCAGGGAGGTGTTCAAGTCACTTCCAATTATAAGGGACCCTTTATAAAAGGTTAAAATATTATTGGATATCTTCCGAAAGAAAGATGCCTGGCGTGTGTTTGGAGTATAAATATTAACCAGTGTGATTGGTCTCCCGTGGAGTAATCCCCCCAATGCCAGATATCTCCCTTCATTATCTCTATCTATTTGCTGGACATGAAACTGTAGGGTATTGTGAAGTAGCACACTAACTCCTGAAATCTTTTTTGTGGGGTGGCTGCTATGGTAATGCCTAGTATATGTAGATGTAAAAAACCCAGGTTCCTGTCCCTCTATATAATGCGTCTCTTGTAGGAAAAGAACGTCAACTTGTTTGTGTGTGATGTCAGTGAATGCTATACGTCGTTTATGAGGTGTATTGAAGCCTTTTACGTTTTGTGTCATAAATGTAATCGGTTTTGGTCCAGTCATGACTTTTTTACTAGGTCACTGCTTATCTAACTGTGCTGTCTCTATGTAAAAATGCCAAATTAGTACAAGGATAGCATTAAAAGTACACACGTTTGAAGTTTCGCTGATAGCAAATAGATTAAACACGAACAAGAACAACAAAAACATAAATATAAACAGAAGCAATAAAAACAATAACAATAACAAATAACTTGACTTTACAAGTCTCCACATAGGGGGAAAATTAGCTTGCCCATAGTGAGAACTTATAGTTAGGTAGGTGTACAGGCACCTTTATAGGGACTTTAACTCAGAGTAATACATTCAGACTATCACCAATTCAAAGAGCTAATATAAAATGTTCAGTCTTTTCTTCTGAAGAGTCTGTTAAACGGTTACAAAAATAAAAGTCATTGATATAAGAATACAGTAGAGGGTGTACATGCACCCCTTCAGGGACCTTGGTTCATATTGAAACGGGCAGACTATAACCGCCTCAAAGAACTATGAGAAAATGTTCAGTCTTTTTCTTTGGAGAGTCTGATAAACATTTATAGATATAGTAATCAATGGTATAAAAAAAAAACAATATTAAACTTATGTAACATGGATGCATCTCACCCAATTGGCTCAGTCCTGTCTCATCCCGGCTTGTCAACTGGAGTGTGATCTCGGTGTTTTCTCGGTTTCTTATTCTTTTGTTGTTGCCATTGTGCTTTAGGAGGTCTCGATGGTTTTGCTGGGTCATCCAAATCTTTTTCTACTCTCAGTAGTGCAGGTTGAGGGGGGTCAAGCCCCAGAGCTTCACAAAAGTCTGGGATATCATCCAGTGTCTTACAGGTAAGTTTGTTGCCTTTATAGGTGGTATTAAGGGAACATGGGAAGCCCCAACGGTAAGGAATTCCTTTTGCTCTGAGTAGAGTTGTCAGATGTTGGTATTCTTTACGCCTCTGCAGAGTGCGAGGGGCGAGGTCCACAAATATTTGCAGGCGACAATTTTGAAAACTAATGTCTTTGATTTGTCTCGCCGCTTTCAGGATATCTTCCTTGGTTTGAAAATGGGTCATTTTGAGAATGACATCTCTGGGGGGTGCTTGATCTGAGGGCCTTGGCCTTAGGGCCCTGTGAGCCCTGTCCATTGAGAGGTCTGCTGTAGACGAAGGGCCTAGTAGAAAGGAGAAGAGGCCTCTAAGGAATTCAGGAATAGTGTTTGGCAGGATTGTTTCCGGGATCCCTCTGATTCTAAGGTTTTGGCGTCGTTCTCTATTTTCTAAGTCTTCCAGCTTATCTTGCAGTTGCAGAAGCATAGTATCATGTACTTGGGCTGTGGTCTGTAAGACAGAAATTTCTTGCTGATTAAAATCGTTATCCTCTTCAAGTGTTTCCACTCTATTGCCAATCTCTGACATTTCCTTTCTTAGAGTAGCTAGTTCTTCTTTTATACAGTCACGCACCTTAACAATTACGTTATCCAGGTCGCTTTTGGATGGTATGGTGGCTAAGAAGGACTTGGTTAGTGGAATTGACTCCTCTGTGTCGCTTTCCTCACTGTCTGAATGTGACATCTCCGCTCTCTGCAGTGTAGCAAGATCAGATATAGCAGGTTGTGAGGTTTCTGCAGCTCTGAAAAAGGAGCTTACTGAATGACGTGGAGTTGCTGGCTTTTTGGCCTCTTTACCTGGTTTAGATATTTTTTTCGGTGACATTTTCATGCAGCGATAAGAAATACTGCTGTTAACTGGAATATTGTCACGTCTGATGTCGGATTTGAGGCTATAGCTAACTTTCAAGTCCTATTGTTATGCCCTGTAATAATAACAGGTATATAGGTGAAAAATCTCCCTCACCAATTGTGAGCTGTGATAGGTGCGATAAATCAAAGCAACATAATCATGGTAATCAGAGCTTTTGAGCTAAGGCATATTCAAATAGACCCCACGGTAGTTTAGCTATCAGCTGAGGCAACACATAATAAGGTGGGGGCGAAAGTAAACCCTTTCTCACTTTCACTTAATCTTTTCCACAACGTCTGTTATCTGGGTATGTGTCTTAAATTATTACATCTGTTGCGCCACAAATAGGCCGTGTTGTCCCATGCAGGCAGCTGATTACACTCACTGCTGTGGTCTTTGCATCCCAAGGGACCCTCTTATTAAGTCATATGGCCCTGGTTATTGTTCCAAGAGTGTCCGGTATAGAGTATTGTGACCTGGGGCTATGGAGGTGGTGACCGTATTATAGGTCTGTATAAGTCCACATACCTTACTTCTTCTGAGCGATCGGTAATACTCTGCTCAGTGATCCATTTAGTTCTTGGGGTCTGCTGTCTGGGTGTGCTGCAGTGTTATTGAACCGGGAGATGCTGCGTGGTTTCAGGCTGCAAAGATGGCGGCCGCGACCAAGGCCCAAATAGTGATCTGTATCAAGTCCGCACTTTTCACATAATTGGCCGCAACCCTTTAACTCCCCATGTGTTCCGATACTCAGAACAAGCGATCTCCCTGCAGGATGGCTCTCGGGTGTCCCTTCATAAGCTGTTTTGGGCAAAAACGCTCGGAGCTCACTCAAAGTGCGGCCATGTCTCACGCTGGCCGGCTCCGCCCCCCAATGTGACTCCTTTTATCTGTATGGATTCAAATGGTTAATATCTCCGGAAGGGGGTTATTGAACAGTGGGAATTTACGCAAAATTGCTTTATTATGTTTTATGCTGCGACGTGTGAGATGATGCTCAGGCAGATGTTGAAACATCAGGTTTCACTTTCATTTTGGATAGCTGTGCAGTCTGTTAGATTTGGCGCACTTCTTCCAGGAGCATGGACGGTCCTGCATGACGCACCATGTGACCAGGTGTGGTCACACTGATTTTCTCTTTCCTGACTGTGCGGTTTACAGGAGACAAAGTGGTTTCTCTGTGGAGCCTGGGTCGTAGGAGGTGGTGTGTGCCCCAGCCATTGGGGATATAAAGGTGCCATTTATCTTTTCTATAGTCCATCTTAAAAGCGCAAGCTATGGAGGACTTTGAAATGTTAGAGGGTACACCCTCTTTACCGAAATCTAATACCAGCTTTTATTGTGAGGAAGCTACTGTATACCCGCCTGGTCAATTATGTTCCACATGCCTTGATAAAGTACATATATCTAAAAAAAAAACTAAGATGTTTAGTAACACTGAGCCGTCTACCTCTGAGGGGTCTCCGTCCCGTGAGGTGCGTTCCCTGCATTAATTTCCTGTTACACCTGCAGCTTCCCATTGCACTGCTAATCCTCCTTCGGTAGGAGCCCTTTTACCGCCAGACTTAACTGAACAGCTACCAATGGCAGTGTCTGTGGCCTTCAGTGCTTTACCTCGCCCTGTTAAGCGCAAGTGAAAGGTCAAATATTGCTATCCTTCCCAGGGGTCATCTACTAACTTGTTGGATTTATCTTATACAAGATTATCCGCTGATGAGGAAGCCTCTGATACTTCAGAGGATGCCTTTTCTGGGTTGGAATCTGCTGCCTCTATACCTCTGGCTGCGGAGGAACCAGACTTTAGATTTAGGAACGAACACTTACGCTTTCTGTTAAAGGAAGCTTTGGCTACTTTAGAGGTTCCTGAACCTAAATTATCAGAGGAACCTTCTATTCCTAAACTTGATAAGTTTTATGAGGACAGGGTGGTTCCACAGACTTTCCCGGTTCCCGTAAAGATGGCGAATATTATTAAGAATGAGACTTAGGGAATGGGAGACTATTCTTTTTCCCCTTCTTCTTTTAAGAAATTGTTCCCGGTTCCGGACTCTCAAATGGAGTTGTGGGGTTCCGTCCCTAAGATGGATGACGCTATCTCCACGCTTGCTAAGCGCACTACTATACCGCTTGAGGATAGTTTGTTGTTTAAAGAGCCCATGGATAAGAAGCTTGAAACTCCTAAGAAAGATGTTTCAGCACACAAGGTATTTGTTTCAACCGGCAGAGGCGGTTGCTGCGGTGGCTGGAGGCTCTACCTATTGGTGTGACTCTTTACTGGAGATGATCAAGGTGGAAGGTCCCCTTGACGAGATCCAGGAAATAATTAAGGCCTTGAGGGTAGCTAATTCAAGAACAAGAAGCCGCAGAAGCAGAATCGGCATTGAGGGGTGGCCCCCGATCCATCGCTGGATCGTGTTGGGGGCAGACTATCTCTCTTTGTGGAGGCTTGGCTTGGGGACGTGCAAGACCCTTGGGATCTGGAGGTTATTGCTCGGGGATACAGGATAGGTTTCAAATCTCATCCACCCAGGGGCAGATTCCGCTTATCAAATCTGTACTCAAGACTGGAAAAACAAGAAGATTTTCTAGGGTGTGTGAGGGATCTCTCCTCCCTTGGCGTAATTGTACCGGTACCTCTAGCAGAGAGGAGAGGTCTGGGGTACTACTCAAACCTTTTTGTGGTCCCAAAGAAGGAGGATACGTTTTGCCTGATTCTGGACCTAAAGTACTTAAACAAGTTCCTGTCGGTCCCATCGTTCAAGATGGAGACGATAAGGTCCATTCTGCCCTTAGTTCAAGAAGGACATTTCATGACTACGATAGACTTGAAGGATGCTTACCTTCATGTTCCAATACACATGGATCACTTCAAGTTCTTAAGATTTGTGTTTCTGGATCAGCACTTTCAGTTTGTTGCTCTTCCATTTGGTCTAGCTACTGCCCCAAGAGTTTTTACGAAGGTTCTGGGGGCTCTGCTCGCGGTGGCAAGATCCAGAGGTATAGCAGTAGCGCCGTACTTGGACGACATCCTGATTCAGGCTCCATCCTGTCGGCTGGCAGAGGACCATTCAAGAGCTCTTCTACTTCTTCGATCTCATGGATGGAAGATAAACTTAGAAAAGAGTTCTCCGGTTCCCAGTACCAGGGTTGAATTCCTGGGTACGATTATAGATTCCATATCCATGAGGATCTTTCTTAAAGACCAGAAACGTTGCAAAATTACTTCCAATTGTCTTGCCCTACAGACCTCCTTAAGGCCCTCTGTGGCCTGGTGTATGGAGGCAATTGGGCTCATGGTGTCCAGCATAGATATTATTCCATTCGGCAGATTCCACCTCAGGCCTCTTCAGCTGTGCATGCTGAGTCAGTGGAACGGCGATCACTCAGATCTATCAACAGATTTCTCTGGACAACCGGTAGAGAGAATTGCTCTCTTGGTGGCTCTGTCCAGGTCACCTGTCCCAAGGGAAATCCTTTTTGATGCCATCCTGGGAGATTGTGACTATGGACGCAAGTCTTTCAGGATGGGGAGCTGTTTGGGGTGCCACAAAGGCACAGGGCTGTGGACTCGAGAGGAATCTCTCCTCCCAATCAACATTTTTGAACTTTGAGCGATCTTCAATGCTCTAAAGGCTTTGCCTCTTCTGGGTTCGTTCCAGTTTACCAGATTCCAATCAGACAACATAACCTCAGTGGCTTACATCAACCATCAAGGGGGAACGTGGAGATCCCTAGCAATGAGGGAAGTATCTTGGATTCTGGAATGGGCAGAAGCCCACAACTGTTCGCTGTCAGCGATCCACATTCCGGGTGTGGACAATTGGGAAGCGGATTTCCTCAGCAGACAATCCTTTCATCCGGGGGAATGGTCTCTCCATCCCGAGGTGTTTGCGGAGGTTTGCAACAGATGGACGCCGGGGATAGATCTCATGGCATCCCGACAATTCCAAGCTATCTAGATACAGCTTGCGGTCCAGGGATCCTCAGGCAGAGCTGATAGATGCATTAGCAGTGCCTTGGAGGTTCAGTCTAATTTACATTTTTCCACCGTTACCAATTTTCCCTCGGGTAGTGGCCCGCATCAAGCATTAGCAAGCTTCGGCAATACTAATTGCTCCATCGTGGCCGCAAAGGACGTGGTTTGTGGACCTGGTGGGGATGTCTTAATCTCCTCAATGGAGGTTACCTTGTCGCAGGGATCTGATGGAACAGGGTCCTTTTGTTCATCAAAATCTAGATTCTCTGAGGCTGACTGCGTGGAGATTGAACGCTTAGTTAGTCCTAGCCAAGAGAGGTTTTTCTGAGAGTGTGATTGATACTCTTATTCAACCTAGAAAGCCGGTCACTCATTGCATCTATCATAAGTTGTGGAGGACCTACTTATTCTGATGTGTAGAGCATGGATTCTCCTGGCATAAGGTTGAGGATTCCAGGATTCTTTCCTTTCTCCAAGATTGTTTGGAGAAGGGCCTTTCTGCTAGTTCTCTAAAGAGACAGATTTAGGCTCTATCTATGCTATTGCACAAGAGGCTCGCTGAGCTTCCTGATGTGCAGTCTTTTGTTCAGGCTCTGTCTAGAATCAGGCCTGTGTTTAGATCTACCGCTCCTCTTTGGACTTTGAATCTAGTTCTTAAAGTTTTGCAGAGGGCTCCGTTTTGAGCCTATGCATTCGGTTGACATTAAATTACTGTCTTGGAAGGTTCTTTTTCTACTGGCTATTGCTTCGGCACGCAGAGTCTCTGATATGGTGGCCTTGCAATGTGAGCCTCCTTACCTGGTTTTTCATGCTGATAAGGCTGTTCTTTATACTGGGTTGGGTTTTCTTCCTAAGGTCATTACTGATTGTAACGTCAATCAGGAGATTGTGGTTCCTTCCTTGTGTCCTAATCCTTCTTCGCCGAAGAAACGGTTACTTCATAATTTGAATGTGGTTCGGGGCTCGGGCTTTAAAATTCTATCTTCAAGCTATGAAAGATTTTAGACAGACTTCTTCCTTGTTTGTTGTCTATTCTGGGAAGCGTAGAGTGCAGAAAGCCTCTTCCACTTCCTTATCTTTCTGGTTGAGGAGTATTATCTGCTTAGCATATGAGACAGCGGGACATAAGCCTCCTCAGAGGATTACGACTTATTCAACTAGAGCTGTGGCTTCATCTTGGGCCTTTAGGAATGAGGCCTCTATGGAGCAGATTTGTAGGGCGGCTACCTGGTCCTCCTTACATACCTTTTCAAAATGTTACAAATTTGAAGTTTTTGCTTCGGCTGAAGCTGCTTTTGGGAGAAAGGGTTTTGCAGGCTGTGATGCCCTCAGAATAGGATTTGCCTCTTTTACCCTCCCGTTTCTATTCAGTGTCCTCTAGAGCTTGGGTATTTGTTTATCACAAGTAATGAATGAAGCTGTGGATTCTCCTCATATTAAAAAGGAAAACGTAAATTATGCTTACCAGATTATTTCCTTTCCTTCTGTATGAGGAGAGTCCATGTCCCCCGCACATTTTTCTCCGTTGGGCGGACCTACATTTTATTTATTCTTCTGGCACCCTTTATACCCTGCTATTTCTCCTACTGTTCCTTGTTCCCTCTGCAGAATGACTGGGGGATGAGGGAAGTGGGGGAGGTATTTAAGCCTTTGGCTGGGGTGTCTTTGCCTCCTCCTGGTGGCCAGGTTCTGTATTCCCACAAGTAATGAATGAAACCGTGGACTCTCCTCATACAGATGGAAAGGAAATAATCTGGTAAGCATCATTTGTTTTTTTCTTTCATGAATTCTAAACAACTTTCCTAATTACTTCTGTTATTCTTTGTTGAAAGAGCAGTAATGCACTACTAGAAGCTAGCTAAAAGCCAATGACGAGTCATAAATGAGCAACCACAAATCGGCAGCTTCTCAGCCTACCTAGGTATTCTTTTCAGCAAAGGCTACAAAGTAGGGTTTCCACCTGTCTGGGAATGATCGTGACAGTTTGAGTTTCCATTTGTGTCCGGGTTTGAAGCCGAGTCAAATGCGGACTTGCAAATGTCTGGATTTGGTGGGAAACCGCCACAGCCAAAAAAGATGACATGTGCATTGCAACATATTGTACATGCCTGCAGCCTTTCTCTTGTGTGTCTGTGTGTTTGTCAGTGTATTTCTGTGTGTGAGAGAATGTATGTGATAGAGGGTGAGTGAGAGTGAATATCTATGTTTGTGTGCTATTATACATAACTAGTCCTAAAGCCCGTTGACACGGGCCGTGTTATCTCTCTCTCTCTCTCTCTCTCTCTCTCTCTCTCTCTCTCTCTCTCTCTCTTTCTCTTTCTCTTTCTCTTTCTCTTTCTCTCTCTTTCTCTCTCGCCGGGTCCTCGCGCGCCTCTTACAGCTGAGCTGCTGCCGGGTCCTCGCGCGCCTCTTACAGCTGAGCTGCTGCCGGGTCCTCGCGCGCCTCTTACAGCTGAGCTGCTGCCGGGTCCTCGCGCGCCTCTTACAGTTGAGCTGCTGCCGGGTCCTCGCGCGCCTCTTACAGCTGAGCTGCTGCCGGGTCCTCGCGGCAAGAGTTTGTCTGAACTGCGCATGACGGCTTCAGACAAACTCTTGTCTTTTATTATATAGGATGTGTACTCTGCAAAAAAAATGTTTGCTGTGCATTGTGCACAGCGCAAGAGTGTTCGGGTTTGGCATGAACTAAAGGTGTCAACCCTAATACAAAGAGAACAAAACAAATGAGATAATAGGAAAAACATTGGAAAGTTATTTAAAATTGCAGGCTCTGTCTGAATCGTGCAAGAAAAAAAATTAGGTTTCATGTCCCTTTTTTAAGGCTATGTATACAAGCTCCACTGGAAGTGTTTTACGATTGAACGCTTTATACGCAGATTATTAAAGTGGGACTTACTAGACTTCTTTTCAACTAATGATTACAGCTAGACTTTGTTTTTGGTCGTTTATTACTTGAACATTGACAAGGGATACTTGGTAGCTTGCCTTTTTTATTAATGTTTTGCTTTTATGTAATGCAAACATTGAGATATCCCAGAAATCAGTGTCTCTCTGTTCCACTCTCAAGCACTCTGGTCAGCTGTTCACTCCCTGTGACTGACTCGCCTGTATTCAGGAAGGGAAATTTAGTATCTGGATGGTTAGTAAGAGTTGAGAACTGGAGAAACACTGATCTAAAGTGTTTCACTATTAAATGACACAATTGCTGTTGTAAGAAGTTAGATGCAGAAAAGTGGTACTATGAATTTTCCTCATAATATGCCAAATGTAAGATTTTATGTTGCTGGATTTGCTTGTATAAAGTAATTGTATATATTAAATATATAATATAAATATACATTATAATATAATATATATATATATAAAATTATATGACGCACATTTGTCAAATTCTGCAATAGGCTTGATTGCCTCTTAGTTTGTTTATATGAGAGATTTATGATGTAGGAAAAGCTGTATGCCTGCAAGGGTACTACAGCTCTAAAAATAGTGGATTAATGAGCCTCTGCTTTGTTTAAGGATATTAAACAGTTTGAGCTTGTAATATAAAATGTTCATTTATATGTAGTAGGAAAAATGTTTACAATATACTTGTAGGAATTCCAATTCCATTGAGTTACAAAGTAATAAGCACCACCATGTTGCTCGGTTTCCCCTTATCTTATCTCTTTTACTGAGGACAATTAAGAACAGATATAAAACGTTCAAGAAAATATCCAAACTGCTCAAGCAGTGAGAGAAAACCATTGTTTGGACACTTTTTTTTTAAATTGCCTGTTTTATATTTTCCCCTTATCTTTTGCTGGTGACAATAAGAGACAAACATAGGTTTTAAACATGGCAGCACCATTTAATTTATAGAAAAAAGTCTTAAAGGGACACTCACGTCAAAATTAAACTTTCATTATTCGGATAGAGCATTCATTTTTAAACAACTTTCCAATTTACTTTCATTAACAAAGTGTGCACAGTCTTTTTATATTTAAACTTTTTGAGTCACCAGCTCCTGCTTAACATGTGCAAGAATTCACAGACTAAACTTGCATTCACAGACTACGTGTATGCATTTTTGATTGGCTGATGGCTGTCACATAGTAGGAGTGTAAATAGACATAACTTTTAAAATTGTCAGCAAGTTCAGACTAAGTGCTATTGCATTGTCTTGTTATCATGCATTTGTTGATTATGCAAATCTACTGTGTTTACTGGTCCTTTAAGAAACCAAAACTTTTTCCTTCAGTATTGAAACGGCTAACATAATTTGTAAAATGCATAATATTCTCTGGGTACTCTTTGATTTAAAGGACCAGTCAACACTGTAGATTTGCATAAACAACAAATGCAAGATAACAAGACAATGCAAAAGCACTTAGTCCGAACTTCAAATGAGTAGTAGATTTTTTTTCTGACAATTTTAAAAGTTATGTCTTTCTCTTGTTAAGTGTATCCAGTCCACGGATCATCCATTACTTGTGGGATATTCTCCTTCCCAACAGGAAGTTGCAAGAGGATCACCCACAGCAGAGCTGCTATATAGCTCCTCCCCTAACTGCCATATCCAGTCATTCTCTTGCAACTCTCAACAAAGATGGACGTAGTAAGAGGAGAGTGGTGTATTATAGTTAGTTTCTTAACTTCAATCAAAAGTTTGTTATTTTTAAATGGTACCGGAGTGTACTGTTTTATCAAAGGCAGCATTAGAAGAAGAATCTGCCTGTGATTTCTATGATCTTAGCAGAAGTAACTAAGATCCATTGCCGTTCTCACATATTCTGAGGAGTGAGGTAACTTCAGAGAGGGAATGGCGTGCAGGTTTTCCTGCAATAAGGTATGTGCAGTAAACATATTTCTAGGGATGGAACTTGCTAGAAAAATGCTGCTGATACCGGATTAATGTAAGTTAAGCCTAAATGCAGTGATTTAATAGCGACTGGTATCAGGCTTATTAACAGAGATACATACTCTTATAAAAGTGTAATATAAAACGTTTGCTGGCATGTTTAATCGTTTTTATATATGCTTTGGTGATAAAACTTATTGGGGCCTAGTTTTTTCCACATGGCTGGCTTTATTTTTGCTAGAAACAGTTTTCCTGAGGCTTTTCACTGTTATAGTATAAAAGTTACAGTTGGTGCAGTTAAAATTACAAACTGTGACATTCAGCTTCCCTCAGTCCCCTGCATGCTATAGGACATCTCTGATGGGCTCAAAAGGCTTCAAAATTAGGAGCTGTGACAGTTGTTATGACTGTTTAAAAAACATATTTTTCGTTTTGTTAATCTGTTTTTTGTATTAAGGGGTTTTATTCAAATCTGTTTGTGGTTCCCAAAAAAGAGGGAACCTTCAGACCAATTTTGGATCTAAAGATCCTAAACAAATTCCTCAGAGTTCCATCATTCAAGATGGAAACTATTCGAACCATTTTACCCATTATCCAAGAGGGTCAGTACATGACCACAGTGGACTTAAAGGATGCCTACCTTCACATTCCGATCCACAAGAATCCTCATCGGTTCCTGAGGTTTGCCTTTCTAGACAGGCATTACCAGTTTGTAGCTCTTCCATTCGGGTTGGCTACAGCCCCAAGAATTTTTACAAAGGTTCTGGGCTCACTTCTGGCGGTTCTAAGACCGCGAGGCATAGCGGTGGCTCCTTACCTAGACGACATCCTGATACAGGCGTCAAGCTTTCAAATTGCCAAGTCTCATACAGAGATAGTTCTGGCATTTCTGAGGTCGCATGGGTGGAAAGTGAACGAAGAAAAGAGTTCTCTATCTTCTCTCACAAGGGTTTCCTTCCTAGGGACTCTGATAGATTCTATAGAAATGAAAATTTACCTGATGGAGTCCAGGTTATCAAAACTTCTAAATGCTTGCCATGTTCTTCACTCCATTCCGCGCCCCACGGTGGCTCAGTGCATGGAAGTAATCGGCTTAATGGTAGCGGCGATGGACATAGTGCCATTTGCGCGCCTGCATCTCAGACCGCTGCAATTATGCATGCTCAGTCAGTGGAATGGGGATTACACAGATTTGTCCCCTCTACTAAATCTGGATCAGGAAACCAGAGATTCTCTTCTCTGGTGGTTATCTCGGGTCCATCTGTCCAAAGGTATGACCTTTCGCAGGCCAGATTGGACCATTGTAACAACAGACCCCAGCCTTCTAGGTTGGGGTGCAGTCTGGAACTCCCTGAAGGCTCAGGGTTCTTGGACTCAGGAGGAGAAACTCCTCCCAATAAATATTCTGGAGTTAAGAGCAATATTCAATGCTCTTCTAGCTTGGCCTCAGTTAGCAACACTGAGGTTCATCAGATTTCAGTCGGACAACATCACGACTGTGGCTTACATCATCCATCAAGGGGGGACCAGGAGTTCCCTAGCGATGTCAGAAGTCTCCAAGATAATTCACTGGGCAGAGACTCACTCTTGCCACCTATCAGCGATCCATATCCCAGGGGTAGAGAACTGGGAGGCGGATTTTCTAAGTCGTCAGACTTTTCATCCAGGGGAGTGGGAACCCCATCCGGAGGTGTTTGCTCAATTGGTTCTCTGTTGGGGCAAACCAGAACTGGATCTCATGGCGTCTCGCCAGAACGCCAAGCTTCCTTGTTAAGGATCCAGGTCCAGGGACCCAGAAGCGGCACTGATAGATGCTCTAGCAGCGCCTTGGTTCTTCAACCTGGCCTATGTGTTTCCACCGTTTCCTCTGCTCCCTCGTCTGATTGCCAAAATCAAACAGGAGAGAGCATCGGTGATATTGATAGCGCCTGCGTGGCCACGCAGGACCTGGTATGCAGACCTAGTGGACATGTCATCCTTTCCACCATGGACTCTGCCTCTGAGACAAGACCTTCTAATACAAGGTCCTTTCAATCATCCGAATCTACTTTCTCTGAGACTGACTGCATGGAGATTGAACGCTTGATCCTATCAAAGCGTGGCTTCTCTGAGTCAGTAATTGATACCTTAATACAGGCACGAAAGCCTGTCACCAGGAAAATTTACCACAAGATTTGGCGTAAATATCTTCATTGGTGTGAATCCAAGAATTACTCATGGAGTAGGGTTAGGATTCCTAGGATATTGTCCTTCCTCCAAGAGGGTTTGGACAAAGGACTATCAGCTAGTTCTTTAAAGGGACAGATTTCTGCTCTGTCTATTCTTTTACACAAGCGTCTGGCAGAAGTTCCAGACGTTCAGGCATTTTGTCAGGCTTTAGTTAGAATTAAGCCTGTGTTTAAACCTGTTGCTCCCCCATGGAGCTTAAACTTGGTTCTTAAAGTTCTTCAAGGGGTTCCGTTTGAACCCCTTCATTCTATTGATATCAAACTTCTATCATGGAAAGTTCTTTTTCTGATGGCTATTTCCTCGGCTCGAAGAGTCTCGGAGTTATCTGCCTTACATTGTGATTCTCCTTATCTGATCTTTCATTCAGATAAAGTAGTTCTGCGTGCAAAACCTGGGTTTTTACCTAAGGTGGTTTCTAACAAGAATATCAATCAAGAGATTGTTGTTCCATCATTATGCCCTAATCCTTCTTCAAAGAAGGAACGTCTTTTGCATAATCTAGACGTAGTCCGTGCATTGAAGTTTTACTTGCAGGCTACTAAAGATTTTCGCCAAACATCTCACCTGTTTGTTATTTACTCTGGACAGAGGAGAGGTCAAAAGGCCTCGGCAACCTCTCTTTCTTTTTGGCTTCGGAGTATAATCCGTTTAGCATATGAGACTGCTGGACAGCAGCCCCCTGAAAGAATTACAGCTCATTCTACTAGAGCTGTGGCTTCTACCTGGGCCTTTGAAAATGAGGCCTCTGTTGAACAGATTTGCAAGGCTGCGACTTGGTCTTCGCTTCATACCTTTTCAAAATTTTACAAATTTGATACTTTTGCTTCTTCGGAGGCTGTTTTTGGGAGAAAGGTTCTACAGGCAGTGGTTCCTTCCGTTTAAGTTCCTGCCTTGTCCCTCCCATCATCCGTGTACTTAAGCTTTGGTATTGGTATCCCACAAGTAATGGATGATCCGTGGACTGGATACACTTAACAAGAGAAAACATAATTTATGCTTACCTGATAAATTTATTTCTCTTGTAGTGTATCCAGTCCACGGCCCGCCCTGTCCTTTTAAGGCAGGTCTAAATTTTAATTAAACTTCAGTCACCACTGCACCCTATGGTTTCTCCTTTCTCGGCTTGTTTCGGTCGAATGACTGGATATGGCAGTTAGGGGAGGAGCTATATAGCAGCTCTGCTGTGGGTGATCCTCTTGCAACTTCCTGTTGGGAAGGAGAATATCCCACAAGTAATGGATGATCCGTGGACTGGATACACTACAAGAGAAATAAATTTATCAGGTAAGCATAAATTATGTTTTTTCCACTCCCCCTGTACCATGTGACAGCCATCAGCCAATCACAAATGCATACACGTACCATGTGACATCAATCAGTCATTCACAAATGCATACACACTTATTCTTGCACATGCTCAGTAGGAGCTGGTGACTCAAAAAGTTTAAATATAAAAAGACTGTGCACATTTTGTTAATGGAAGTAAATTAGAAAGTTGTTTAAAATTGCATGTTCTATCTGAATAATGAAAGTTTAATTTTGATTGAGTGTCCCTTTAAATACATAATTGTGCCAGCTGGGTGGCATTATACAGCAGCTGGATGGAGGCTATGTAAAACGTTGTATAACATTTTGTGTTATTTATAAATGTGACTTAAAGTGAAAGTCAATCCTAGCATTTCTGAAACGTTAGGATTGACCATTGAAACAAATAACGAAGACTTTCATTCATGAAGTATAAGATACTTCATGCACAAAGCTCCTTTTTTTGTTTCAAGAGTTCGCCGTTCTGAGCTGCTCAGGCAGCCCATGGCAGAATGTTGTTTTGCAAAGATGTGACGTTTTCACCTCGTGGCAAATAGCGTGGGGGAAATCCGGTGCCACACGGGCTCCAAGCCAGATTTCCCACACAGCTTTTTTTTTAGCTAAAGAGGCGAAAACGTCACCTCTCAAGCAAAACAGCATTCTGCCGTGGGCTGCCTTAGCAGCTCAAAACGGCGAACACTTGAAACAAATAAAGAAGCTTTCTGCATGAAGTATTTTGTACTTAATGAATGAAAGTCCCCTTTGTTTCAATGGTCAATCCTAGCGTTTCAGAAACGCTAGGATTGACTTTCACTTTAAGCTATGCAATGCACCAATTAATTGCATAATTTAAAATAAATGGCTTTAATGATAATTTGTGCAACAAATATTATTATTATTTTTTTTTTTAATATTAGCTATTTTAAGTTTAAACTTTAGCTGGGTAGTCCGTAAAATCAGCCAGGTGGTGCACCCGTTTAATAGGCACTGGGGAGAACAATGATTGATGTATTTACTGTTTAATGTCC
Source organism: Bombina bombina (assembly GCF_027579735.1). Taxonomy (NCBI): domain Eukaryota; kingdom Metazoa; phylum Chordata; class Amphibia; order Anura; family Bombinatoridae; genus Bombina; species Bombina bombina. The sequence goes on from NC_069501.1 coordinate 630,804,663, forward strand.
CTTTAAATTTATATATAGGTAGGACTGGCTTAAGTTTGTGTGTTTTGTTTCCAAACTAGAAAACTCTAAAGATATATTCTCGAATCCCTGTTCTGGACTTATTTAATTTGTAACCATGCATGTGAAAATGATGTGATCAGACTTGCGTGCGTATATAGACCATGCTTGTCCTGTACTAAGCGTCTTGTAGTTACTTTCAAAACGTTCTGATCCCATTATCCCATTATATTGCTGTGTGACGTTTTTATCTATATAAGCCCTGTTGTAATAAGGTAGGTCTTGCTGGGCTGCCTCGAAATGCTTTAAACAAAGCAACATAGAAAAATGACGTAGAACGTTCTGTAGAGAAGGTGAATCTGTTTGTGAAAGCAGCTTAGCATTTCTAACATAACTATTAGGACGGCAGTAAAGAACATTGGAGATGCAAATAAACATCCGTTTATATGCGTCAGAGGCTATTGTATTTCCTGTGACTTTGGTCTTAATTAAAATGAAGTATGATGTGTAATGAATACTGCTGTGAAGCCCATAGATGTACTTAAGTCGGGAAATGCTATAAGGATTCTTCGGTTTATGATGCTCGGAATTTTCCTTTTATTAACCATTTACATGTGAATTAAAAGACTGTTTTTGTTACAGCTTCTATTTTTAGGGGAAAGTATATGAAAATTGACTGTCTTTTTTTTTTTTTTTTTTTTTTTTACCTATTTTAATTTTTGTTCAACAAAGAAAAGCTACCATATATACCATTAGAAGCATATCATAGTTAAAGGGACACTCAAGTCAAAATTAAACTTCCTGATTCAGATACAGTATGCAATTGTAAACAACTTTCCAATTTACTTCCATTAACAAAATGTGCACAGTCTTTTTATATTTACACTTTTTGAGTCACCAACTCCTACTGAGCATGTGCAAGAATTCACAGCATATACGTATATGCATTTGTGATTGGCTGATGGCTGTCACATGATACAGGGGGAGTGGAAATAGACATAACTTTGCAATTTATTTAAAAAAAATCTACTACTCATTTGAAGTTCAGACTAAGTGCTATTGCATTGTCTTCTTATCATGCATTTGTTGATTATGCAAATCTACTGTATTGACTGGTCCTTTAAAGGGACAGTATACTGTAAAATAGTTTTTCCCTTAATGTGTTTACAATTGCTTTTTTTACCAACTGCAGAGTAAAAAATGTATGAAAATTAGCTTTTTAAGGTTTATTTCTGTATATTAAAGCTCTGATTTTGTGTTTTGAAGCCATAGCCTAATAAAATAGGTTGAGCTTGTAGGTATAATCAGATCTCATTACTGTATCACATTGTGCACATATACCTGCTTCTTTATCTTATATCTGTCCTTAAAAAAAAATCACCAATACTTTGAGAGAACAATGGAAAATCAACATTTTATTACCTTATCTCTGCTTTATCACACTGGGAGTGTAATTTCTTCTGCTGGCTGTGTTTACAAAGCTTATCTATAGCTGGTACGCGCGGCCACAAACTTTCAGAATAGGTGGGGATACCACATGCTAAATTAACAATTTCAAATGCCAATATAAGGGTAAAGGAGCTACTTGTAAACAATTTAATACACTCCAGCAGGTAAAGTGGATCATTGGGAACAAATTAAAGGGGAGAAATTTTTTGAGTAAACTGTCCCTTTAAGTGTTTACTGGGTCCCATAATGCATCTCTCTTTAAAGAACTTTCAAATTTAAGAAGTAACATACATAATGCATAAATGACTTTTATAATTCATGTATCAAGGTATTCAGTCAGTAGCTTACTTCAGACCACAATGAGAATACACTGAAACACGATTGTTAACACAAGGGACTGCTAGGTCAGGGATTCAATCTAAGGTGTGATGCTGCCATGAAGCTGATCTGGAATTGAATCAAACTCCTATGTCCTGCACCTAGTTGTCCAGTATGTTTATAGAGGATAGCTTGCCTAGCTAAAGAAGATTTTACATTTATTTATTATAAAATCTCACTCTGGTATTTTGTCCAAAACCACGTGGAAGGTGTCTGTTTCCCTGTAGTATGCAAACAGATTATGATTCCATGACCCAGCTTTACTGAATTGACATTCCTTGGACACATATTACATCACTAGGAGGGGAGTGTCCAAGGAACTGCAGTCGGTGAACTCATGGAACCATTATCCATTCGAAAACTGATTTCTTTATATATTGAATATGTTTAAATTTTTAGGTTGATGCATGTATCCTTTTACAGTTTATCGCATTTTATTCATCTCTTACTCTCTCATTTGTGATAACACTTGCATAGATTAGGTTCTATATTTACCTTGTTCCAGTCCTGCCACAAGTTTAGCAATAGTCATGCTAATGGAGCTTGGAAGATACAGCCTCTGACAGTGTTGTTAAATGCAATGATAGGTAGGTAGCTGCTGTGTAACACTGTATTATTATTTTCCCTTCAGAATGGAAATAGCTGCAAGCTACAGTTAGCAAGATTACATTTCCTACTGCACATAAATTATGCTTACCAGATAATTTAATTTCCTTCTGTATAAGGAGAGTCCACTGCATCATTCCTTACTGTTGGGGAAATACTAAACCTGGCCACCAAGAGGAGGCAAAGACACCCCAGCCAAAGGCTTTAATACCTCTCCCACTTCCCCCATCCCCCAGTCATTCTGCTGAGGGAACAAGAAACAGTAGGAGAAATATCAGGGAATAAATGGTGCCAGAAGAAAAATAAAATTTAGAGGACTGCCTTTCAGAGAACAGAAGGAAATTAAATTATCTAGTACGCATAATTTATGTTTTCCTTCTTAATATAACGCATCTTTCCTTACTGTTGGGACACTTATACCCAAGCTCTAGAGGACACTGAATGATAACGAGATGGACAAAAAGAGAGGCAGACCCTAATCTGACGGCACAACTGCCTGGAAAAACATCAAACTTGTAAAATTTAGAAAAAGTATGTAAGGAGGACCAGGTAGCCGCCTTACAAATCTGATCCATAGAGGCCTCGTTCTTAAAGGCCCAAGAGTAAGCCACTGCTCTAGTAGAATGAGCCGTAATCCTCTGAGGAGGATTATGTCCCGCTGTCTCATAAGCAAGGCGGATAACACTCCTTAACCAAAAAGATAAGAAAGTTGAAGAGATCTTCTGTCCCCTACGCTTCCCAGAATAGACAACAAACTAGGACGAAGTTTGTCTAAAATCCTTAGTATCCTGAAGGTAGAACTTTAAGGCGCGAACCACGTCCAGATTATGAAGCAAACGTTCCTTCGCAGAGGATGGATTTGGACACAAGGAAGGAACCACAATCTCTTGATTGATGTTGCGGTCTGACACGACCTTAGGAAGAAAACCTAACTTAGTACGTAGGACAGCCTTATCAGAGTGGAACACCAGATAAGGAGGCTCACATTGCAAGGCGGCAATCTCACATAATAGCCATTAGAAAAATAACCTTCCAGAACAACAATTTAATGTCAATTGCATGCATAGGTTCAAGCAAAGCCCATTGCAAAACCTTAAGAACAAGATTTAGACTCCAAGGAGGAGCCTTAGATCTAAACACAGGTCTGATCCTAGTCAGAGCCTTAAATGACTATACATCGGGAAGGTTGGAGAGCCTCTTGTGCAGTTAAACAGACAGGGCTGAAAACGATCCCCTCAGGGAACTGGCAGAAAGGCCCTTCTCCAGTCCATCCTGGAGAAACGACAGGATCCTGGCAACCTTAACTTTTTGCCAGGAAAATCCACGCTCTTCACACCAGAACAAGGAAGGTTCTCCAAACCTTATCATAGATGCGACGAGTAACTGGCTTACGAGCTTGAATGAGAGTATCAATAACTCTCAAGAAAAACCTCTCTTGATTAGAACTAAGCATTCAATCTCCACGCAGTCAGCCTCAGAGGAACTAGATTTTGATGAACAAAAGGACCTTGTTCTAGCAGATCCCTGCGACAAGGTAACTTCCACGGAGGAGGAGATAACATCCTTACCAGGTCCGCAAACCACATCCTTCGCGGCCACAATGGAGCAATCCGTATCACTGATGCCTGCTCCTGCTTGATGCGGGCTACTACACGAGGAAGAAGTGGTAACGGTGGGAAAAGGTAAATTAGACTGAACCTCTAAGGCACTGCTAATGCATCTATTTGCTCCACCTGAGGATCCCTAGACCTCGACCCATATCTGGGTAGCTTGGTATTGAGACGAGACGCCATGAGATCTAACTCCGGCGTCCCCCACTTGTTGCATATCTCTGGAAACACTTTGGGATGGAGAGACCATTTCCCTGAATGAAAGGATTGTCTGCTGAGAAAATCCACTTCCCAGTTGTCCACCCCCGGAATGTGGATCGCCACTCCAGAATTCAAGATACCTCCCTCATTGCTAGAGAGCTTCTCGTTCCCCTCTGTTGGTTGATGTAAGCCACCGAGGTTATATTGTCTGATTGGAATCTGATAAACCGGAACGAACCTAGAAGGGGCAAGCCTTCAGAGCATTGAAGATTGCTCGAAGTTCCAGAATGTTGATCGGGAGGGAGCGTTCCTCCTGAGACCACAGGCCCTGTGCTTTCTTGGCACCCCAAACAGCTCCGCATCCTGATAGACTTGCATCTGTAGTCACAGTCTCCCAGGATGGTCTTAAAAAGGATGTCCCTCAGGACAGATGATCTGGACAGAGCCACCAAGAGAGAGATTCTCTTGACCGGTTGTCCAGAGATCTGTTGAGACAGATCCGAATGACACAGCATGCACAGTTGCAGCGGTCTGAGACAAAACCTGGCAAAGAGAATGATGTCCATGCTGGACACCATGAGACCAATTGCCTCCATACACTGAGCCACAGAAGGCCTTAAGGAGGTCCGGAGGGCAAGACATGCCGAAGCAAGCTTGCAATGTCTCTGGTCTGTTAGAAATATCCTCATGGATATGGAGTCTATTATAGTACCCAGGAATTCTACCCTGGTGCTCGGAATAAGAGAACTATTTTCTATGTTTATCTTCCATCCATGAGATCGAAGAAGAGATTCCGAATGGTCCTCAGCCAGATGAAAAGATGTTGCTTGTACCAGAATATCGTCCAAGTAGGGAGCTACTGCTATACCCCGGGTTCTGGAAACGGCTAGAAGAGCCCCTAGAACCTTTGTAAAAATTATTGGAGTAGTAGCTAGACCATGCGATGAACTGGAGGTGCTAGTCCAGGAACGCAAACCTTAGGAACTGGAAGTGGTCCTTGAGGATTGGAACGTGAAGGTAAGCATCCTTCAGATCTATAGTGGTCATGAACTGTCCTTCCTGAACTAAGGGAAGGGTAGACCTTATTGTCTCCATCTTGAATGAGGGGACGTTTAGATATTTGTTTAAGGACTTTAGGTCCAGGATCGGGTGAAAAGTTCCCTCCTTCTTTGGGACCACGAAAAGGTTTGAATAGTATCCCAAACCTCTTTCTGCGATAGGTACCGGGACAATGACCCCAAAGGAGGACAGATCCTGCACGCACCCCTGAAAGGCTTCACTCTTTTCTGGTCTGGAAGACAGGCTTGAGAGGAGAAATCTGCCTTTGGGTGGATGAGGCTTGAAACCTATCTTATATCCCTGAGCTATGACCTCCAGGACCCATGGATCCTGCACGTCCCTGAACCAAGCATCTGAAAAGAGCGACAGTCTGCCCCCTACACGATCCAGCGCCAGATCGGGGGACGCCCCTTCATGCCTATTTAGTCTTGGCGGGCATTTTGCTCTGCTTGGATTTATTCGAGGACTGAGCTGGCTTCCAAATACTCTTGGTTTGCTCGTGCTTAGCGGAGGTCTGCTGACATTGGGATTTATCAGAACGAAAATTAGAGCTTTGTCCCTTTAGACATATTCTTTTTATCCTGCGGTAGGAAGGCACCCTTGCCCCCTGTAACTGTGGAGATAATGGAGTAAAGGCCTGGACCAAATAAAATCTTACCCTTAAAAGGGAGGGAGAGAAGTCTGGACTTAGATGTCATATCCGCAGACCAGGACTTCAGCCAGAGCTCCCAACGGGCCTTAACTGAAAAACCAGAAACTTTAGCATTTAGGCGAATAATCTGCATGTTTGCATCACAGATAAAAGAATTGGCAATCCTCAATGCTTTAATTCTTTCCTGGATAGCGTCGAGGGGACCTTCCACCTCGATCAATTCTGATAAGAACAGGTAGCTGCTCCAGCAACCAAGGCAACAGCCTCTGCCGGTTGAAACAAGTATCCTGTATGTTGGAACATCTTTTTATCCATTGGCTCTCTGAACGACAAGTAATCCTCAAGTGGGATAGTAGTATGTTTGGCAAGCATTGAGATAGCGCCATCCACCTTAGGGACGGAACCCCACTATTCAAATTGAGAGTCTGAGACCGGGATTAATTTCTTAAAGGAAGACGAAGGGGAAAAGGAAGATCCAATTCTGTCCCATTCGTTTTTAATAATGTTCGCCATCTTTACAGGAAAAGTTAACGGCACTACCCTGTCCTTGTACACTCTGTCTAATTTAGGAATCAAAAGTTCATCAGGCAGCTTGGCCTCTAGAACCTCTAATGTAGACAGGACCTCTTTTAGAAGAAAACGTAAGTGTTCAATCTTAAATCTAAAGGCTAACTCCTCCGCAGCAGGAGGCTTAGAGGCAGCAGACTCCGACCCAGAAAGTTCATCCTCTGAAGCCTCAGAGCTTGACTCATCCTCGGATAACTGAGTCAGAACAGATAAATCCAATAACTCACATAATGACCCCTGGGCAGGAGAGCTATGTTTACCTTTCACTTGCGTTTAGCGCAGCGAGGTAAAGCACTGAGGGCCTCAGACACCGCCGTCTTAAACTGCGCAGTAAAAGGCTCTCTCCAGATGGAGGATCAGGTGTGCTACTGGAAGCTGTGTGTGTAGTAGATGACTGATGGGTATGCACCTCATGAGACGGCGAGTCCTCAGAGGTGGATGACTCAGTGGTAATAAAGGGGTTAACCTTCTTAGACCTAATAACGTGTTTAAGGCATGGAACATAGTTGAGAGGGCGGGCATACCAAGGCCTCCTCACAATATAAACAGGCATTACTATTTGGAATAGAAGGAGTACCCTCTATTATCTCAGAATCCTCCATAGCTTAAAGGGACACTGAACCCAAAATTTTTCTTTTGTGATTCAGATAGAGCATGAAATTTTAAGCAACTTTCTAATTTACTCCTATTATCAAATTTTCTTAATTCTCTTGGTATCTTTATTTGAAATGCAAGAATTTAACTTTAGATGCCGGCCCATTTTTGGTGAACAACCTGGGTTGTCCTTGCTGATTGGTGGATAAATTCATCCACCAATAAAAAAATTGCTGTCCAGAGTTCTAAACCAAAAAAAAAGCTTAGGTGCCTTTTTCAAATAAAGATTCCAAGAGAACGAAGAAAAATTGATAATAGAAGTAAATTAGAAAGCTTAAAATTGCATGCTCTATCTGAATCATGAAAGAAAAACTTTGGGTTCAGTGTCCTTTTAAGCTAATTACCGTAAGACACAGAAAATAAAATGATCTCTTTTATTTCTCAAAAAACGGCACCTTTATATTCCCAATGGCTGGGGCACTCACCACCTCCTAGACCCAGACAATACAGAGAAAAAAATTGTCTTTTCTGACAGCCAGCTCGCTCAGAAAAGAGGAAATGAAAGCGAGACCACTCCCGGTAACATGGTGCACAAGGCAGGTCTGCCCCTGCTATGAGAAAAAGCGCGCCAAGCTACAAGCTGTGCGTTCCAGCCACATAACAAACAGCCTATGAGCCCAATAAATCTCACACATAAAGGAGCATAAAATCAAAGCATCACATTTGATTAATCCCCACTGTTCAATAATCCCCCTCAGGAGATATTAACCCATGATTCTATTAAGATAAAAGGAGCCACACTGTGAGCCTGTCTTCTAGCGTTTTTAAACATATGTAAAAAATTGAAACGATTTTACCAGAATCCATGCTGTGGAACAGAAACACAGCTTCTCAAGTGTGACAGTCTTTTTGCATCGTACCTGACATGAACTTGAGTGAGAAAACAAGCAGGCAGTGAAACTCGTCAACACTGATTGCTTAGGAGCTGTTAGCAGGCAGTCTGGATGGGTTAGCAGAAAGACTCTCCCTGTATCTTCATACTCTAACTTTCATCAATGCTCTCACTGAGAGGCTGACAAGAATACTTAAAACTCCAGTCCCATATCGAAGGGCAGATACCTTCCTAAGGAACTACTCCGAATCTTCTGACACTTCTCTGCCATCCTCCTGTGACGAAAGGCAAAGAATGACTGGGGGAAGTGGGAGAGGTATTTAAGCCTTTGGTTGGGGTGTCTTTGCCTCCTCCTGGTGGCCAGGTTAAATATTTCCCAACAGTAAGCAATGATGCTGTGGACTCTCCTTATATTAGGAAGGAAATAATCCTGCAACCATATGCATATTTTAATGGTATGTGTAGGCCAGCAAACATTTTGTTTCAGAAAATGGATTGGCAGACTCACAACCCCTAAAAACATAAAACCAAACACATGTCTGGCATCTAAGAACAATATAGCATTTATTTCCCACCCCTCTCTTTATTCACTTTAGCTTGGACTACTCTTTATGCTATGAAAATAATATTGGTCTAGTATTTCCTTAGTGTCATATTTAGATTGTTTCAAAGTTTAAAGGGACGGTAAAGTAAAAAATTATGCTTTTATGATTCAAATAGACAAATAGTGATGATGCACACTTTTCTTCTTAAACGGGGAGAGGCCACAGCTGCATTCCTTACTTTTGGGAAATACAGAACCTGGCCACCAGGAGGAGACAAAGACACCCCAGCCAAAGGCTTAAATACCTCCCCCATTCCTCTCATCCCCCAGTCATTCTTTGCCTTTCGTCACAGGTTGGCAGAGAAGTATCAGAAGATTTCGGAGGGTAGTACTCTATGAAATGGAACTTGAGTTTTAAGTAGCTCTTAGATTGCAATAATAATTGCTCAATATTACCCCCTTGTTTCCCTGTCTTAATTACTTGTAATACCGTCATTTTACCTTGGGGTTTGGCATTATGTTCTTTTAGAAAATGTCTAGCTACTGATGTCAAGGTTTTACCTTCTCCCTATCATCAGCACCATTTTTGATATTCTTGTGTTCAGCCAGCTGGGTGCGCACCTCTCTAGTAGTAATCCCCACATAACATTTGTGGCAGTCACATTAAAGACAGTATACTACGTTTTTAGTTCTACAATTAGCAAAATCCGTCAGTTTTTTAGTGCCACTTGGAAAGACTTTCATTTCTTTGCGATTGTACATGTATTTACAAAAGGAACAGGACCCACATCCGTCAGTACCCGAGATCACTTTCTTTTGATTTTTTTCGTACAAAGTGACTTCTCACTAATTTATTGCTGATAGTAGAGGCTCTTCTCCAGCTAACAGCGACATGTTCGCCAACTGCATCTTTTATATCTTCATCATTTCTGAGGATATCAAGATGTTTATTTAGGATATCTGTTATTTCTTTGTGTTTTTCATAAGTTGTAATGAACCTCACTTTCTGATCTGCAACATTCTCAGTGTGTACTTACACTAATATGTCTAACTTTAACCTATCTGAGGACTATAAAAAGAGAAATGACAAAAGACTATCAGACCAATGACCTCAATTTAAAACTTATCTATACAATCAGTTCAAAGGAAGTTGAATTCCTGGATATCAAACTGACTAAAGATAGTACAGGTAGTCTGAAATCAGATATTTACAGAAAACCTACAGCTACTATCTCAGTATTGGAATTTAGCAGTTGCCATTCATGGACCACGAAAAAAGCAATACCAGTCAGTGAATTTCTTCGACTAAAGAGAAACTGTTCTGACTTGCATACCTTCTTTTCACGGTCAAAATAATTTAAGATGAGACTCAAAACTAGGGGCTATACGTGCAAAGTAATTTAAAAAGCTTTTCATAGAGCTTTACATACTGATAGAAATAGCTTACTGGTACTAAAGAACAGAGTCAATGTTGCAGATCAGAAAGTGAGGTTCATTACAACTTATAATGAAAAACACAAAGAAATAGATATCCTAAATAAACATCTTGATAGCCTCAGAACTGATGAAGATATAAAAGATGCAGTTGTCGAACATGTCGCTGTTAGCTGGAGAAGAGCCCCTACTATCAGCAATAAATTAGTGGGAAGTCACTTTGTACGAAAAAATCAAAAGAAAGTGATCTCAGGTACTCACAGATGCAGGTCCTGGTTTTTTTTTTGTAAATACATGTACAATCGCAAGGAAATGAAAGTCTTTCCAAGTGGCACTTAAAAACTGACGGATTTTGCTAATTATAGAACTAAAAACGGGGTATGCTGTCTTCAATGTGACTGCCACACATTTTATGTGGGGATTACTACTAGAGTGGTGCGCACCCGGCTGGGTGAACACATTATTAATATCAAGAATGGTGCTGAAGATAGGGAGAAAGGTAAAACCTTGACATCAGTAGCCAGGCATTTTCTAAAAGAACATAATGCCAAACCCCAAGTTAAAATGACGGTATTACAAGTAATTAAGACAGGGATATGAGGGGGTAATATCGAGCAATTATTATTGCAATCTGAGATCCGTTGGATTTTCTGGTTGGATTCTATGACCCCTAATGGTATGAACGAAAACAATGGTTTGGAGCTTTCCTATAAAAGGTATTGTCATCTCTGATTATTTCTAGTTACTCACCTAATATTTGCCACTATCAGGGCAAGTTTTGACCATAGATCAGTACCACTGTACTCAGACCTGATAACAACTATATAACATATCTGAATATAAAAGTATTCAGATCTTCCTCAGTTTTCTTAATATTGAGTGTTTTGGGACATAAGTATTAATATGACAATATGTTTTTTGGAATAAATTATGGGACTGAAGTTACAATCATATTAGACACTGATTTGCTGAATACACTTTTCTAATATAGCTTCTATCAAATTCTCATTTCTATCTTAATATGGGAAGAGTCCACAGCTGCATTCCTTACTTGTGGGAAATGCTGAACCTGGCCACCAGGAGGAGGCAAAGACACCCCAGCCAAAGGCTTAAATACCTCCCCCACTTCCTCATAACCCCACTTATTCTTTGCCTTTCATCACAGGAGGTTGGCAGAGAAGTGTTAGAAGATTTCTGAGTAGTCTCTTATGGAGGGTAGTACTCTTCGAGATGGGACTGGAGTTTTAAGTAGTCCTGTCAGCCTCTCAGTGAGAGCATGGATGAAAGTTAGTCGGGAGATGCAGGGAGAGTCTTTCTGTGAAACCATCCCGCCTCGTATTAACAGCTCCATAGGCAATCCGCGTTGGCGAGTTTCGCTGCCTGCTTTCTTCGCCCAAGTCCATGTCAGAAGCGATGCTACTATCTGTCACACTTGAAGGGCCGTGTTCCTGTTCCACGGCGTAGATTCTGGTAAGATCGTTTTAGATTTTATATATGTATGATAACGCATGAAAACAGGGTCACAGTTTTACTCCTTTTATCTGTATAGAATCAAATGTTAATATCTCCTTAGGGGGATTATTTAACAGGGGGGAAATAATCTTATATGTTTGATTTTATGCTGCTTTTATGTGTGAGTTGTTATGGGCTCATAGGCTGTTATAGAATATACAGGTTTCACTTTCACTTTGAGAGCCATGCAGCTTACAAGCTTTGCACGCTTTTTCATAGCAGGGACGGTCCTGCATTGTGCACCATGTGATTCATTCCCTTTTTCCTGACCGGGTATCTATCAGAAAGGAGTCCTAAATCTCTGTACTGTCTGGGTCATAGGAGGTGGTGAGTGCCCCAGCCATTGGGGTATAATGGTGCAGTTTTTTAATAAGATGTTTTATTTCTCTAGTTTTCCGGTTATTATACTAGCGATGGAGGTTTATTGTTACTTTCGAGGGCACTCCCTCTATTTCTAATGAGTAATTCCTGTTTATATGGAGAGGAGGCCTTAGTTCTGCCCTCTTAATTATGTTCCATATGCCTTGATAATGTGAAATCGTCCACCTCTGAGGAGTTGTCGTCCAGTGAGGTGCGTACCCTACATTCTTATATCTCTACACATGCAGTTTTCCTGTAGCATTGCTGATCCTCCATCTGGAAAGGGCCTTTTTTTCACCAGACGTTACTGCACATTTCAGACGGCGGCGTCTGCTGCCTTTAATGCCTTACTTCTCCCTGCTAAGCGCAAGCGAAAGGTTACATATTGCACTCCTTCCTAGAGTACATCAGATACTTTATTGGATTTAACTAAGGGTTATCCGAGGATGAAGTACTTTCTGAGACTTCAGAGTATGAACATTCTGGGTCGGAGTCTGCTGCCTCTAAACCTCCGGCTGCGGAGCAACCAGACTTAAGTTTAGGAGTTTGCGCTTTCTTATAAAGGAAGTTTTTGGCAAAATCTGAGGTTCCAGGCGCCAAATTGCCTGATGAACCTTTAATTTCTAAATTGTATAGAGTTTGAGGACAGGGTGGTACCTCATCCTTCCCTGCTCCTGTTAGATGGCGAACATTATTAAGAATGAATGGGACAGGATTGGATTCCTTTTCCCCCTCTTCTCCCTTAAACAAATTGTCCCGGTCCTGGACTCTCAATGGAGTTGTGAGGTTCTGTTCCTAAATGGGATGGCGTTATCTTCACCCTTGCTAAACGTACTGCTATCCCGCTTGAGGATAGTTCTTCAGTTGAAGAGTCCATGGATAAAAGATGGAAACTCTGTTAAGATGTTTCAACATACGGGATATTTATTTCAACCAGCGGCGGCTGTTGCCATGGTTACTGGAGAAACTACTTTCTGGTATGACTCCTCATAGGATTTGATCGGGGTGGAGGATCCCCTCGACGTTACTCAGAAAAGATTTACGGCCTTGAGGGTTGTTACTTCTTTTATCTGTACTGCTATTAGGCAGTTTATTTGCTTGAATGCTATGGCTTCATCTTTTTCTGTTCAGGCTTTTTCTGTTCCGGCCCGTCGGACTCTGGCTGAAGTCATGGTCTGCGGATATGGCTTCCAAGTCTAGACTTCTTCCCTCCCTTTAAGGGAATAATTTTGTCTGGTCCAGGCCTGGACTCAATTTTCTCCACGGTCACAGGGGGCAAGGGTGCCCTCATACCGCAAGAGAATATGAACTAATCTAAGGGATGATTTTCGTTCTGATAAAGCCCATGTCAACAGTCCTCCGCTAAGCCAGAGCAAACCAAGAGCTCTTGGAAGCTTAGTCCTGGAATAAATCCAAGCAGAGTAAGAAGCCCGCCGATTCTACGTCGGCATGAATGGGCGGTCCCCAGTCCTCTTCTGGATCGTGTATGGGGCAGTATGCCGCTCTTTTCAGTCGATTGGCTCAGGGACCTGCGGGTCCTGGAGGTCATAGCTCAGGGTTACAAGATAGGTTTTAAGTCTCAGCCACTCAAGGGCAGATTCCTCCTGTCTTCCTGACCAGAAAGGAGGGATCTGTCCTCAAGGAATTATTCTCCCGGTGCCTATCACAGTGAGAGGTTTGGGATACTATTCAAACCTTTTCGTGGTCCCAAAGAAGGAGGGTACTTTCTGTCCGATTCTGGACCTAAAGTGCTTAAGCAGGTTTTTAAATGTCCCCTCGTTTAAGATGGAGACAATAAGGTCCATTCTTCCCCCTCGTTTGAGAGGGGTAGTTAATGACCACGATAGATTCCTGGACCAGCACTTCCAGTTTATTGCTCTTCTGTTTGGTCTAGCTAAAGAAATTTTTCGAAGAGTGGACCATTCAGAATATCTCCTCTGTCTGTTTCAATCCCATGGATGACAGATAATCTAGAGAATGTTCTCTTGTATCAAGTACCAAGGTAGAATTCTTGGGTACTATAATAGTCTCCATAGACATGAGAATATTTCTAACAGACCAGAGATGTTGCAAGCTAGCTTTAACATATCTTGGCCTCCAGATCTCCTTAAGGCCATCTGTTGCTCGGTGTATGGAGGTGATTGGTCTCATGGTGTACAGCTTGGACATAATTTCCTTTGCCAAGTTTCACCTCAGACTGTTGCAACAGCGCATGCTGAACTAGTGGAACGGCGATCATTCGGATCTGTCTTAACAGATTTTTCTGGAGAACCAATCAGGAGAATCGCTCTCTTGGTGTTTTTTCTCTTGTTAAGTGTATCCAGTCCACGGATCATCCATTACTTGTGGGATATTCTCCTTCCCAACAGGAAGTTGCAAGAGGATCATCCATTTGCAAGTGGGTGCAATGCTCTGCTAACTTATTACATACACTGTAAAAATTTCGTTAGTGTAACTGCATTTTTTCAGTTATTTCAAAATTTGGGAAAATTTGTGTTTCTTAAAGGCGCAGTAACGTTTTTTATATTGCTTGTAAACTTGTTTTAAAGTGTTTTCCAAGCTTGCTAGTCTCATTGCTAGTATGTTTAAACATGTCTGACACAGAGGAACCTACTTGTTCATTATGTTTGAAAGCCATGGTGGAGCCCCATAGGAGAATGTGTACTAAATGTATTGATTTCACCTTAAACAGTAAAGATCAGTCTTTATCTATAAAAGAATTATCACCAGAGGGTTCTGTCGAGGGGGAAGTTATGCTGACTAACTCTCCCCACGTGTCAGACCCTTCGCCTCCCGCTCAGGGGACGCACGCTAATATGGCGCCAATTACATCAGGGACGCCCATAGCGATTACCTTACAGGACATGGCTGCAATCATGAATAATACCCTGTCAGAGGTATTATCTAGATTGCCTGCATTAAGAGGCAAGCGCGATAGCTCTGGGGTTAGGAGAGATACAGAGCGCGCAAATGCTGTTAGAGCCATGTCTGATACTGCGTCACAGTATGCAGAACATGAGGACGGAGAGCTTCAGTCTGTGGGTGACATCTCTGACTCGGGAAAACCTGATTCAGAGATTTCTAATTTTAAATTTAAGCTTGAGAACCTCCGTGTATTGCTTGGGGAGGTATTAGCTGCTCTGAATGACTGTAACACAGTTGCAATTCCAGAGAAATTGTGTAGGCTGGATAGATACTATGCGGTGCCGGTGTGTACTGACGTTTTTCTCATACCTAAAAGGCTTACAGAAATTATTAGCAAGGAGTGGGATAGACCCGGTGTGCCCTTTTCCCCACCTCCTATATTTAGAAAAATGTTTCCAATAGACGCCACTACACGGGACTTATGGCAGACGGTCCCTAAGGTGGAGGGAGCAGTTTCTACTTTAGCAAAGCGTACCACTATCCCGGTTGAGGACAGTTGTGCTTTTTCAGGTCCAATGGATAAAAAATTGGAGGGTTACCTTAAGAAAATGTTTATTCAACAAGGTTTTATTTTACAGCCCCTTGCATGCATTGCGCCTGTCACTGCTGCGGCGGCATTCTGGTTTGAAGAGGCCATCCAGACAGCTCCATTGAATGAAATTATTGACAAGCTTAGAACGCTTAAGCTAGCTAACTCATTTGTTTCTGATGCCATTGTTCATTTGACTAAACTAACGGCTAAGAATTCCAGATTCGCCATCCAGGCGTGTAGGGCGCTATGGCTTAAATCCTGGTCAGCTGACTTGACTTCAAAGTCTAAATTACTCAACATTCCTTTCAAGGGGCAGACCTTATTCGGGCCTGGCTTGAAGGAAATTATTGCTGACATTACTGGAGGCAAGGGTCATACAGTCTAATTTTCGTGCCTTTCGAAATTTCAAGGCAGGAGCAGCATCAACTTCCTCCGCTTCAAAACATGAGGGAACTGTTGCTCATTCCAGACAGGCCTGGAAACCTAACCAGTCCTGGAACAAGGGCAAGCAGGCCAGAAAGCCTGCTGCTGCACCCAAGACAGCATGAAGGAACGGCCCCCTATCCGGAAACTGATCTAGTGGGGGGCAGACTTTCTCTCTTCGCCCAGGCGTGGGCAAGAGATGTTCAGGATCCCTGGGCGTTGGAGATCATATCTCAGGGATATCTTCTGGACTTCAAAGCTTCTCCTCCACAAGGGAGATTTCATCTTTCAAGGTTATCAGCAAACCAGATAAAGAAAGAGGCATTCCTAAGCTGTGTGCAAGACCTCCTAGTAATGGGAGTGATCCATCCAGTTCCGCGGACGGAACAAGGACAGGGATTTTATTCAAATCTGTTTGTGGTTCCCAAGAAAGAGGGAACCTTCAGACCAATCTTGGATCTAAAGATCTTAAACAAATTCCTCAGAGTTCCATCATTCAAAATGGAAACTATTCGGACCATCCTACCCATGATCCAAGAGGGTCAGTACATGACCACAGTGGACTTAAAGGATGCCTACCTTCACATACCGATTCACAAAGATCATCATCGGTTCCTAAGGTTTGCCTTTCTAGACAGGCATTACCAATTTGTAGCTCTTCCCTTCGGGTTGGCCACTGCCCCGAGAATCTTTACAAAGGTTCTGGGCTCACTTCTGGCGGTTCTAAGACCGCGAGGCATAGCGGTGGCTCCGTATCTAGACGACATTCTGATACAAGCGTCCAGCTTTCAAATTGCCAAGTCTCATACAGAGATAGTTCTGGCATTTCTGAGGTCGCATGGGTGGAAAGTGAACGTGGAAAAGAGTTCTCTATCACCACTCACAAGAGTCTCCTTCCTAGGGACTCTTGTAGATTCTGTAGAGATGAAAATTTACCTGACGGAGTCCAGGTTATCAAAACTTCTAAATGCTTGCCGTGTCCTTCATTCCACGCCCGTCAGTGGCTCAGTGCATGGAAGTAATCGGCTTAATGGTAGCGGCAATGGACATAGTGCCATTTGCGCGCCTGCATCTCAGACCGCTGCAATTATGCATGCTAAGTCAGTGGAATGGGGATTACTCAGATTTGTCCCCTCTACTAAATCTGGATCAAGAGACCAGAGATTCTCTTCTCTGGTGGCTTTCTCGGGTCCATCTGTCCAAGGGTATGACCTTTCGCAGGCCAGATTGGACGATTGTAACAACAGATGCCAGCCTTCTAGGTTGGGGTGCAGTCTGGAACTCCCTGAAGGCTCAGGGATCGTGGACTCAGGAGGAGAAACTCCTCCCAATAAATATTCTGGAGTTAAGAGCAATATTCAAGGCTCTTCTAGCTTGGCCTCAGTTAGCAACACTGAGGTTCATCAGATTTCAGTCGGACAACATCACGACTGTGGCTTACATCAACCATCAAGGGGGAACCAGGAGTTCCCTAGCGATGTTAGAAGTCTCAAAGATAATTCGCTGGGCAGAGTTTCACTCTTGCCACCTGTCAGCGATCCACATCCCAGGCGTAGAGAACTGGGAGTCGGATTTTCTAAGTCGTCAAACTTTTCATCCGGGGGAGTGGGAACTCCATCCGGAGGTGTTTGCTCAACTGGTCCATCGTTGAGGCAAACCAGAACTGGATCTCATGGCGTCTCGCCAGAACGCCAAGCTTCCTTGTTACGGATCCAGGTCCAGGGACCCGGGAGCAACGCTGTTAGATGCTCTAGCAGCTCCTTGGTTCTTCAACCTGGCCTATGTGTTTCCACCGTTTCCTCTGCTCCCTCGACTGATTGCCAAAATCAAACAGGAGAGAGCATCGGTGATTCTGATAGCGCCTGCGTGGCCACGCAGGACCTGGTATGCAGACCTAGTGGACATGTCATCTCTTCCACCATGGACTCTGCCTCTGAGGCAGGACCTTCTAATACAAGGTCCTTTCAATCATCCAAATCTAATTTCTCTGAGACTGACTGCATGGAGATTGAACGCTTGATTCTATCAAGGCGTGGCTTCTCCGAGTCAGTCATTGATACCTTAATACAGGCTCGGAAGCCTGTCACCAGGAAAATCTACCATAAGATATGGCGTAAATATCTTTATTGGTGTGAATCCAAGAGTTACTCATGGAGTAAGGTTAGGATTCCTAGGATATTGTCCTTTCTCCAAGAGGGTTTGGACAAAGACTTATCAGCTAGTTATTTAAAAGGACAGATCTCTGCTCTATCTATTCTTTTGCACAAGCGTCTGGCAGAAGTTCCAGACGTACATGCATTTTGTCAGGCTTTGGTTAGGATTAAGCCTGTGTTTAAAACTGTTGCTCCCCCGTGGAGCTTAAACTTGGTTCTTAAAGTTCTTCAGGGAGTTCCGTTTGAACCCCTTCATTCCATTGATATTAAACTTTTATCTTGGAAAGTTCTGTTTTTGATGGCTATTTCCTCGGCTCGAAGAGTCTCTGCGTTATCTGCCTTACATTGTTATTCTC
Source organism: Bombina bombina (assembly GCF_027579735.1). NCBI lineage: Eukaryota > Metazoa > Chordata > Amphibia > Anura > Bombinatoridae > Bombina > Bombina bombina. The sequence goes on from NC_069501.1 coordinate 630,822,907, forward strand.
CTTATCTGATTTTTCATTCAGACAAGGTAGTTCTGCGTACCAAACCTGGGTTTTTACCTAAGGTGGTTTCTAACAGGAATATCAATCAAGAGATTGTTGTTCCATCATTGTGTCCTAATCCTTCTTCAAAGAAGGAACATCTTTTGCATAATCTGGACGTAGTCCGTGCCTTGAAGTTTTACTTACAGGCTACTAAAGCTTTTCGTCAAACATCTGCCCTGTTTGTCGTTTACTCTGGACAGAGGAGAGGTCAAAAAGCTTCGGCAACCTCTCTCTCCTTTTGGCTTCGGAGCATAATACGCTTAGCCTATGAGACTGCTGGACAGCAGCCCCCTGAAAGGATTACAGCTTATTCTACTAGAGCTGTGGCTTCCACCTGGGCCTTTAAAAATGAGGCCTCTGTTGAACAGATTTGCAAGGCTGCGACTTGGTCTTCGCTTCACACCTTTTCAAAATTTTACAAATTTGACACTTTTGCTTCTTCGGAGGCTGTTTTTGGGAGAAAGGTTCTACAGGCAGTGGTTCCTTCCGCTTAATCCCTGCCTTGTCCCTCCCATCATCCGTGTACTTTAGCTTTGGTATTGGTATCCCACAAGTAATGGATGATCCGTGGACTGGATACACTTAACAAGAGAAAACATAATTTATGCTTACCTGATAAATTTATTTCTCTTGTAGTGTATCCAGTCCACGGCTCGCCCTGTCCTTTTAAGGCAGGTCTAAATTTTAATTAAACTACAGTCACCACTGCACCCTATGGTTTCTCCTTTCTCGTCTTGTTTCGGTCGAATGACTGGATATGGCAGTGAGGGGAGGAGCTATATAGCAGCTCTGCTGTGGGTGATCCTCTTGCAACTTCCTGTTGGGAAGGAGAATATCCCACAAGTAATGGATGATCCGTGGACTGGATACACTACAAGAGAAATAAATTTATCAGGTAAGCATAAATTATGTTTTTCCGGATCACTTGTCCTGAGGGACGTCCGCCTCAAGACCATCCTGGGTGATTGTCACTACGGTTGCGAGTCTGTCAGGATGGGGAGCCGTTTGTGGTGCCAGGAAGGCACAGGGCATCTGATCTCAGGAGGTAAAGCTCCCTCCTGATCTGATTTTTGATCTTCGGGCATTAAACAATGCACTGAAGGCTTGGCCTCTGCTGGGTTCGTCACAGTTAATCGGATTCCAATCAAACAATATATCCTTGGTGGCTTACATCAACCATCAGGGGGGAACGAGAAGCTTCCTAGCTATGAGGGAAGTATCTCGGATTCTGGTGTGGGGGAGACCCGCATTTGTTTGCTGTCAGCGATCCATATTCCGGGTGGGGACAACTGGGAAGCGGATTTCCTCTGCAGACAATCCTTTCATCCAGGAGAATGGTCTCTCCATTCCGAGTGTTTGCAGAGATTTGCAAGAGGAAGATCTTATAACGTCTCAATACCAAGCTACCAAGATAGGGGTCGAGGTACAGGGATCCTCAGACGGAGCTGCTGACCAAGGTCTCTTTGTTCATCAATGTCTAGATTCTCTGAGGCTGACTGCGTGGAGATTGAACGCTTAGACCTAGCCAAGAGAGGGTTTTCTGAGAATTATTTTTACTCTCATTCAAGCTAGTAAGCTGGTTGCTTGTCGCATCTATCATAAGGTGTGGAGGACCTACTTATTCTGTTCTCCAGGATGAACTGGTGAAGGACTTTTCTGCAAATCCCCTGAAGTGACAGTTTTCGGCTCTGTCTGTGTTACTGCACAAGAAGTTTGCCAAGCTTCCAGATGTGCAGCTATTTGTTAAGGCTCTGCTGGGATCAGACCTGTGTTTAGATCTAAGGCTCCTCCTTGGAGTTTAAATCTTGTCCTTAAGGTTTTGCAACGGGCTCCGTTAAAGCCTATGCGAGAAGTAGACATTAAATTGTTGTCTTGGAAGGTTCTTTTTCTACTAGCTATTGCTACTGCGCGCAGAGTCTATGAGATTGCTGCCTTGCAATACGACCCTCCTTATCTGGCGTTTCATGCCGATAAGGCTGTTCTACGAACCAAGTTAGGTTTTCTTCCTAAGGTTGTGTCAATTCACAACGTCAATCAAGATATTGTGGTTCCTTTCTTCTATCCTAATCCTCCTTCGTCGAAGGAACGTTTACAACGTATTTCTGGATGTGGTTTGTGTCTTGAAGTTCTATCTTCGGGCCACGAAGGAATTTAGACAAACCTCTTTCTCTGTTTGTTCTATTTTTCCGGGAAGCGTAGGGGTCAGAGTTCCTCTTCGACTTCCTTATCTTTTTGGCTGAGGAGTGTCATCCGTTTAGCATAGAAACGGCGGGACATAAGCCTCCTCTGAGGATTACGGCTCATTCTACGACAACAGTGGTTCCTCTTGCGCCTTCAAAAATGAGGCCTCTATGGATCAGATTTGTAAGGCGGCTCTCTGGTTCTCCTTACATACTTTTCCAAAATTTTACAAGTTTGATGTTTTTGCTTCTGCTGAAGCAGCCTTCGGGAGAAAGGGTTTTGCAGGCTGTGGTGCCCTCCGATTAGGGTCCGCCTCTCTTTTTTCCCTCCCGTTAGCATTCTGTGTACTCTTGAGCTTGGGTATATGTTTCCCACAAGTAAAGAATGCAGCTGTGGACTCTTCCCATATTAAGATGGAAAACATAAATGATGCTTACCTGATAATTTCATTTCCATCTGTATGGGAAGAGTCCACAGCTCCCGCCCGTGTTCTCTGATGGGTGCTAAAATTGAATTTTTTTCTTCTGGTACCTTTTTCACCCTGATATTTCTCTTACTGTTCCTTGTTCCCTCTGCAAAATTACTGTGGTTATGAGAAAGTGGGGGAGGTATTTAAGACTTTGGCTGGGGTGTCTTTGCCTCCTCCTGGTGGCCAGGTTCAGTATTTCCCACAAGGAATGCAGCTGTGGACTCTTCCCATACAGATGGAAATGAAATTATCAGGTAAGCATAATTTGTTAACTAGTTTTCAGCCACGTATAGATAAAAGACTATATCTATCTATGCACATTACTGCACACACGGTCAATGTGCTTAGCACATTATTGTCAGCCTTGCTGAGAGAGAGCTCAGATCGGACTATCAGATTGTGTACGTGGTTTTTCCTCCTTAGCTATAAACAAATTACTCGTGTCATAGTCACTCATATCAATAATATATGTTAACAGACATTTGCATTGATCATATACCCAGCTAGTCTGATCCCCCTCAACTACAGGCGTGCATTGTGTTCTGGTATATATAACGGACACATCTATCAGGCCTCTGGCCAATGAGCTGTGAGTGGGCGTATACATATTGCATTATTAATTTTATGCTCTCCAGCTACGTATAAGGTATATTCCGTATCTTTACATATGAACGATCATGTATATAAAATAAACGTAACCAAACACATGCATTGTTAATTAATTTGCTCGTTCCTCAGAGTTTCAGTTATTGACTTGATCCATGCTGTAGTGTACATAAGACATACCTCCTAGTCTGTAACTAATAACGTTGTTGTATTGAGTATCATGTATATAATGTATGCTAAGAGACATCTGTGTATTTTTCACTTACATAGTTAATTTGATCACCATGGATTTTAACTATAAATGTGCATTGTTGTTTATTATATGTAACTGACACATCTATTAGAACTTTGCCCAATGAGCTTTGAGTGGGTGTTTACATAACGCGTCACCAGCCTGGAAATAGGCACATCCTACGTTGTCAATAATGCCTTTATGTATGAAGAAGTAACCTCCAATTGTTATATATATATATATATATATATATATATATATATATATATATATATATATATATAATGTGTGTGTGTGTGTGTGTAATCCAACTCATGTATTGCTTATATTTTAGATAAATCTGTTCGTTCCTCTGTGTCTCAGTAATAATTTTGATTTTTGATCCACATCATCCTTCAATGTTCACATGTCCTGGTCCCATGACCGGAGGGTCAAATTGAATCACTTTAATCTCAGGTTAAAAAAATGAGTGTGAAAACTTTACCCCATTATGATTGGTCAGGTTATGATATTTAAAGGGTAAATAGCCCTGCAGTCGGTTCGCCTTTGAGAAAGCTACGGCCAAATGTGCATCAGGCGACCGCCAACCTGTTGTATACCACTCCGTTGTGTGAAATTTGTTCCACATCCTCTCTCTAGCCTAACAATTATAGTTGTTTTACTTTACTTACTATTATGTTATTGGGGTTTTCTCCCCTTATTAGTATAACTATCAATTTATGTGAAAATTGAGCCATATTTGGATTTAGCCTTCTGTACTCTGGGTATAGATTAATACTTATTGGGCTACTTGCCCCATACCAGCTAAATTTGGGCCTATGTCCCCTATCATAATATATATTGTACTCCACCTATGCGACTTATCTATCCAACAATTGTATGGAATAACATAATTTCACTACTATTTGCATATCCTAGCGCATATTTTGTACCCTACGTTTTTGGGGATTTTTATCTGTACTAACAATAAAAATTATGTTTTAATACCCTGCTGGGGCCCTTACCCCCTTATACTCTCTATAAGCGAGTGCTGTATATTGGTGCTTTCTTTTTTCATTTTTTCTAATTACTCAATTTGGCACTCAGCACCCTCCATAAACTCCTATTTTGTGGATATATTTAGGTTTTCTGTGTTACACACACCACCTCCTTTTTTTCATTAATTTACAAAATTAATAAGTACGTCTTTTTTAGTTCTCATGATGTGATTAATGTAAGCTTACCTTTTATGAAGGTAAGTTATTAATATGCCTAACTATACCATAGCAAAGTTCCTTTAGTATGTGAAATTGCAAGCATGAGCTTTTAGCACTATTGCTTTCCTTCTATAAAACTTATCAGCATAGCTGGTAGAACATTTCATGAGCTCTAATGATTTTAGTGACTGGAACATTATCCATGCCTTTTTATATACAATTAAAGGGACAGTAAACACCTTTTAAGTTACAAGACATTCCTGTTTTGTTGCTATAGAATACATTTTAAGCAACTTTCTAATTTACTCCTTTTATCAATTTTTCTTCATTCTCTTGGTATCTTTATTTGAAATGCAAGAATGTAAGTTTAGATGCCGGCCCATGTTTTGTGAACAACTTGGGTTGTCCTTGCTGATTGGTGGATAAATTCATGTGCTGTCCAGAGTCTGAACCATGAAAAAAAGCTTAGATGCCTTCTTTTTCAAATAAAGATAGCAAAAGAACGAAGAAAAATTGATGATGGGAGTAAATTAGAAAGTTGCTTAAAATTGCATGCTCTATCTGAATCACAAAAGAAAAAATGTGGGTTCAGTGTCCCTTTAATGTTTTTAAAACAAATTAACATCCTTTTTACTGCAGTTACTTTTCCATAGCCAAACTCCACCCACCAATAGCCTTATTTGGAGGAGACAATCTGGTCTTTAGTCTGCAGGCAACCAAGCTACATACTGTTGTAAAGTTAGTATAAAGGGAATTGTTTTGCAATAGTTGTCAGTTAAAGCCAATTAGGGATAGATCTGTAGCAGAGTTATTGCCTTGACGTCAGCAGTGTCAATTTCAAGGTGTAAGAGTTAGATATTGCTTAATTTTCAAAGCTTAAAAACTGAATGTCAACTTTCATGATAAAGTGCCCGTTTTAAAAAAAAAAAAAAACTATTAAAAAACAGGGGTTCTTCATTCATGAAATTTTACATTGCACTGGATTTTACAAATACTTAGCTTCTCCTGAAAAGCCGGATCGCCGATTTCCCCCGCCTGCTTCTTCCTGCTGTACCTACACAGCAATGACGAAACCGGCTTCCTCCAATCACAACGTGGCCTCACCAGATGAACGCTCCTGGGAGGGAAGCCGTGATTGGAGAGAGTTGGTTTCATCATTGCTGACAAAGTACAGAGGAGCTGCAGGCGTGGGATCGGTGATCCGGTGTTTCAGGAGAAGGTAAGTATTTGTAAAATCCGGTGCAATGTATTCTCACAATGTAAACACACACACACACACACACACACACATATATATATATATATATATATATATATATATTTATATATATATATATACATATATAGGGCTTTGCGATATGGGCAAAAAAAAAAATGCAATTTAATAGCGATTTTCACTGCTGCGCTGCAGACTCCTACTGACTAGACTACATGTGCAGTCAGTCAGGAGGAGGAAGTTCCCGGTGGCAGCAAAAAAATAAATTTAAAATAATTTTAAACCCATTCCCACGTCACTCAATCCCCCCAGCTGTACCCAATAAGGTAACCTATTCCCACGTCACTCACTCCCCCCAGCTGTACCCGGTAGCCCATTCCCACGTCACTCACTCCCCCCCAGCTGTACCCGGTAAGGTAACCCATTCCAATGTCACTCAATCCCCCCCAGCTGTACCCGGTAACCCATTCCCACGTCACTCACTCCCCCCAGCTGTACTCGGTAAGGTAACCCATTCCCACGTCACTCAATCCTCCCAGCTGTACCCGGTAATCCATTCCCACGTCACCTGGTCAAAATCATTTAGCGATACTTTCTGTCAGTCACCTACACGTGACACAATAACAGCGTTACTTCCTTTGCTGGTGCTGAACTGTCTGTAAGCAGAAGTGATATTTTTACTGGCAAAAGAGCAAAAACGGAAAAGACAAACTTAATTAATTTACATAAGTGACGTCACTACGGTGAGACCCTCAGGATCTGAGTATGACTGACAGGCAGACCCTAAATACCCCACTGACTCCCTCCTAAATACTACACTGTCTGCCCCCTAAATATTCCACTGTCTGCCCTAGTCGTCATAGGTGATATCATAGTGGGTGGGGTTATAAATAGCGTACTCTCGCAGCGATTAATAGCGGTTTAAAACCGAATCCACGATTAATTGTGCAGCCCTAAGATATATATATGTATGTATGTGTGTGTGTGTGTGTGTGTGTGTATATATGTGTGTATGTGTGTGTATATATATATATATATATATATATATATATAAATAATAATAAAAATATATATATATATATATATAAATAAAAATTAATGATTGGTGTGTGTGCTACTTTTTTCTTTAATAGATACTTGGTCTACTTTGTCATCAGAATTACTATTCTAGAATCCCCACTTATGTTATTATTTTTGTGTAATTATGTATGAAACTTTTGGTAATTCGTTTCCACCCAAAGTGATTGATTTTTTTTTTCTGGGATTATCTTCTAGGTCATTGGTGTCTTGTACCTGTAGTCAGATCATTTGTGACTAAGACATAAGTGTGTTCTTCAGCGTGTGGAGCCCGCCCCCACACCCTTTACCTGCCAAACCACGGCCTTTACCTGTGTCTTCCGGTGTTTCCCGTGCGATCCTTCCTGCGGGAGCGCCTCGTGGGCCACTCCAGAGTTTACTCAGCGCTCAGTGGCTCCAATGGTGAAAATGACAAGGTCCAAAACTTTTCAGGCCTATTTGCCCACCTGTCACAGAACATATAGCTGCATTCACTGCAGAGCACATTTGGCAAATCACGATGAGCTGATATCCAAGGTAAGACCACTGCTATTTTCCTTCATTTTAAAGATGTGGAGAAATCTGTGAGGGGATAAGCTTCAAAGTAACCTCTTTTCTACAGGCACAATTATATAAAGGTCTCTGGGTTGGTGCGATTTATTTATGAATGCTTGCCAGTACTTTTATTTCCTTCGTTGAATTATCTAAAGAAACTTTTTACCCTGAATAGAGGGTTTCTCGCTAAAGGGCGAATACTGCAGTTTTGTATGGTAAGTAGATACATACATTACTAAAGTGTACATTGAAAATCATAAATTGAACCGTTCACACACAAATATGCAGGAAAATGTTTTATTGCTATGGTGTTGTAAAAATCGTAACAAAATTGTTCGCCAAAAATCATATTTTATAAAAGACAAAAAAATTGTATATAAATTATACAGGAATAAATCATTTTAAATATGCACAGTGTAAATCGTAATTTAAGTACACTGGATGCACACAAAAAAAACACACAAAAAATCATACTTAAACATGCAAATGAAAATTCACTGGCTTCCTCTTGCCTCCAGGATTAAACACAAAATTCTCACTCTGACATACAAAGCCCTCAACTGCACTGCTCCCCCCTACATCTCCGACCTTGTCTCCAGATATTCTCCCTCCCGTCCCCTTTCCTCTGCTCATGATCTCCTCCTCTCGTGTTACCTCCTCACATTCCCGTTTACAGGACTTCTCCAGACTGGCTCCCATCTTATGGAACTCCCTGCCTCGCTCCACAAGACTCTCCCTAAAGACTCTACTATTCAGGGAGGCATACAACCTACACTAACCTCTCCTAACTCCATTTCTCTTCCCTTGAACCCGTTAGAATGTAAGCCTATACGCCCAGCTGTTTGTATATCATTTTCACAAGAGCCAACTACAACGGTGCAACTCTCAGCAGGGCCCTCTATCCATTTGATCCCTATAAATGTTATCTTGTCTACCGCCTTTGTTTACAGTGCTGCGGAATCTGTTGGTGCTCTACAAACACCCAATGATAATAATAGAGGCGATTGTAAGATGCTATATGCAGAGCAGCACAATATATGTTTATTATTTGATGCAGGGTTTCATTTCTCCAACATAGGTGTGTCCGGTCCACGGCGTCATCCTTACTTGTGGGATATTCTCTTCCCCAACAGGAAATGGCAAAGAGCCCAGCAAAGCTGGTCACATGATCCCTCCTAGGCTCCTCCTTCCCCAGTCATTCTCTTTGCCGTTGCACAGGCAACATCTCCACGGAGATGGCTCAGAGTTTTTTGGTGTTTAAATGTAGTTTTTATTCTTCAATCAAGAGTTTGTTATTTTAAAATAGTGCTGGTATGTACTATTTACTCTGAAACAGAAAAGAGATGAAGATTTCTGTTTGTAAGAGGAAAATGATTTTAGCAACCGTTACTAAAATCGATGGCTGTTTCCACACAGGACTGTTGAGAGGAATTAACTTCAGTTGGGGGAAACAGTGAGCAGACTTTGGCTGCTTGAGGTATGACACATTTCTAACAAGACTTGGTAATGCTGGAAGCTGTCATTTTCCCTATGGGATCCGGTAAGCCATTTTCTTAATTTTCAATATAAGAATACAAGGGCTTCACAAGGGCTTTAAAGACTGGTAGACATTTTTCTGGGCCAAAACGATTACTATATAAGCATGTTTAATGGTTTATAACTTAGGAGAGTTATTTTAATCTTGGCAAATTGTTTAAAAAACGGACAGGCACTGTATTGGACACCTTTTTCACTGGGGGCCTTTTCTAGTCATAGGCAGAGCCTCATTTTCGCGCCACTAATGCGCAGTTGTTTTTGAGAAGCAAGGCATGCAGATGCATGTGTGAGGTGCTCAGATCCACTGAAAAAGCTTATTGAAGGCGTCATTTGGTATCGTATTCCCCTCTGGGCTTGGTTGGGTCTCAGCAAAGCAGATACCAGGGACTGTATAGGGGTTAAATGTAAAAACGGCTCCGGTTCCGTTATTTTAAGAGTTAATGCTTTCAAATTTGGTGTGCAATACTTTTAAGGCTTTATGACACTGTGGTGAAATTTTGGTGAATTTTGAACATTTCCTTCATACTTTTGCGTATATTCAGTAAAAAAGTGTGTTCAGTTTAAAATTTAAAGAGACAGTAACGGTTTTATTTTAAAACGTTTTTTTGTGCTTTGTTACCAAGTTTATGCCTATTAACATGTCTGAACTATCAGATAGACGATGTTCTGTATGTTCGGAAGCCAAGGTTCCTATCCATTTAAATATATGTGATAAATGTGACAAACAAAGTAGGGACAATGATACCACTGATAATAATGTTGCCCAAAACGATTCCTTAAGTGAGGGGAGTAAGCATGGTACTGCATCATCCCCTTCTATGTCTACACCAGTCTTGCCCACTCAGGAGGCCCCTAGTACATCTAGTGCGCCAATCCTCCTTACTATGCAACAATTAACGGCTGTAATGGATAATTCTATTAAAAACATTTTAGCCAAAATGCCCACTTATCAGCGAAAGCGCGACTGCTCTGTTTTAGATACTGAAGAGCATGAGGACGCTGATGATAATGGTTCTGACATGCCCTTACACCAGTCTGAAGGGGCTAGGGAGGTTTTGTCTGAGGGAGAAATTTCAGATTCAGGAAAAATTTCTCAACAAGCTGAACCTGATGTTATTACATTTAAATTTAAATTGGAACATCTCCGCGCTCTGCTTAAGGAGGTGTTATCTACTCTGGATGATTGTGACAATTTGGTCATTCCAGAGAAATTATGTAAAATGGACAGGTTCCTAGAGGTCCCGGTGCCCCCCAAAGCTTTTCCTATACCCAAGCGGGTGGCGGACATTGTAAATAAAGAATGGGAAAGGCCCGGCATACCTTTTGTCCCTCCCCCTATATTTAAGAAATTATTTCCTATGGTCGACCCCAGGAAGGACTTATGGCAGACAGTCCCCAAGGTCGAGGGGGCGGTTTCTACTCTAAACAAACGCACCACTATCCCTATAGAAGATAGTTGTGCTTTTAAAGATCCTATGGACAAAAAATTAGAGGGTTTGCTTAAAAAGATGTTTGTTCAGCAAGGTTACCTTCTACAACCAATTTCATGCATTGTTCCTGTCACTACAGCAGCGTGTTTCTGGTTCGAGGAACTAGAAAAGTCGCTCAATCAAGCATCCTCTTATGAGGAGGTTATGGGCAGAGTTCAAGCACTTAAGTTGGCTAATTCTTTTACCTTAGACGCCACTTTGCAATTAGCTAGATTAGCGGCGAAAAATTCAGGGTTTGCTATTGTGGCGCGCAGAGCGCTTTGGCTAAAGTCTTGGTCAGCGGATGCGTCCTCCAAGAACAAATTACTTAACATACCTTTCAAGGGGAAAACGCTGTTTGGCCCTGACTTGAAAGAGATTATTTCAGATATCACTGGGGGTAAGGGCCACGCCCTTCCTCAGGATAGGTCTTTTAAGGCTAAAAATAAACCAAATTTTCGTCCCTTTCGCAGAAACGGACCAGCCTCAAGTTCTACATCCTCTAAGCAAGAGGGTAATACTTCTCAAACCAAGCCAGCCTGGAGGCCAATGCAAGGCTGGAACAAAGGTAAGCAGGCCAAGAAACCTGCCACTGCTACCAAGACAGCATGAGATGTTGGCCCCCGATCCGGGACCGGATCTGGTGGGGGGCAGACTTTCTCTCTTCACTCAGGCGTGGGCAAGAGATGTTCTGGATCCTTGGGCGCTAGAAATAGTCTCCCAAGGTTATCTTCTGGAATTCAAGGAGCTACCCCCAAGGGGAAGGTTCCACAGGTCTCAATTGTCTTCAGACCACATAAAAAGACAGGCATTCTTACATTGTGTAGAAGACCTGTTAAAAATGGGAGTGATTCATCCTGTTCCATTAGGAGAACAAGGGATGGGATTCTACTCCAATCTGTTCATAGTTCCCAAAAAAGAGGGAACATTCAGACCAATCTTAGATCTCAAGATCCTAAACAAATTTCTCAAGGTTCCATCGTTCAAAATGGAAACCATTCGGACAATTCTTCCTACCATCCAGGAAGGTCAATTCATGACCACGGTGGATTTAAAGGATGCGTATCTACATATTCCTATCCACAAGGAACATCATCGGTTCCTAAGGTTCGCCTTTCTGGACAAGCATTACCAGTTTGTGGCACTTCCATTCGGATTAGCCACTGCTCCAAGAATTTTCACAAAGGTACTAGGGTCCCTTCTAGCGGTGCTAAGACCAAGGGGCATTGCAGTAGTACCTTACTTGGACGACATACTGATTCAAGCGTCGTCTCTACCTCAAGCAAAGGCTCATACGGACATTGTCCTGGCCTTTCTCAGATCTCACGGGTGGAAAGTGAACGTAGAAAAAAGTTCTCTATCTCCGTCAACAAGAGTTCCCTTCTTGGGAACAATAATAGACTCCTTAGAAATGAGGATTTTTCTGACAGAGGCCAGAAAATCAAAACTTCTAAGCTCTTGTCAAGTACTTCATTCTGTTCTTCTTCCTTCCATAGCGCAGTGCATGGAAGTAATAGGTTTGATGGTCGCGGCAATGGACATAGTTCCTTTTGCGCAAATTCATCTAAGACCATTACAACTGTGCATGCTCAGTCAGTGGAATGGGGATTATACAGACTTGTCTCCGACGATACAAGTAGATCAGAGGACCAGAGATTCACTCCGTTGGTGGCTGACCCTGGACAATCTGTCACAAGGGATGAGCTTCCGCAGACCAGAGTGGGTCATTGTCACGACCGACGCCAGTCTGGTGGGCTGGGGCGCGGTCTGGGAACCCCTGAAAGCTCAGGGTCTTTGGTCTCGGGAAGAATCTCTTCTCCCGATAAATATTCTGGAACTGAGAGCGATATTCAATGCTCTCAAGGCTTGGCCTCAGCTAGCAAAGGCCAAATTCATACGGTTTCAATCAGACAACATGACGACTGTTGCGTATATCAACCATCAGGGGGGAACAAGGAGTTCCCTGGCGATGGAAGAAGTGACCAAAATAATTCAATGGGCGGAGACTCACTCCTGCCACTTGTCTGCAATCCACATCCCAGGAGTGGAAAATTGGGAAGCGGATTTTCTGAGTCGTCAGACATTTCATCCGGGGGAGTGGGAACTCCATCCGGAAATCTTTGCCCAAATAATTCAATTGTGGGGCATTCCAGACATGGATCTGATGGCGTCTCGTCAGAACTTCAAGGTTCCTTGCTACGGGTCCAGATCCAGGGATCCCAAGGTGACTCTAGTGGATGCACTAGTAGCACCTTGGAGCTTCAACCTAGCTTATGTGTTCCCACCGTTTCCTCTCATTCCCAGGCTGGTAGCCAGGATCAAACAGGAGAGGGTATCGGTGATCTTGATAGCTCCTGCGTGGCCACGCAGGACTTGGTATGCAGATCTGGTGAATATGTCATCGGCTCCACCATGGAAGCTACCTTCGAGACAGGACCTTCTTGTTCAAGGTCCGTTCGAACATCCGAATCTGGCCTCACTCCAACTGACTGCTTGGAGATTGAACGCTTGATTTTATCAAAGCGAGGGTTCTCAGATTCTGTCATTGATACTCTTGTTCAGGCTAGAAAGCCTGTAACTAGAAAAATCTACCATAAAATATGGAAAAAATATATCTGTTGGTGTGAATCTAAAGGATTCCCATGGAACAAGATAAAAATTCCTAAGATTCTATCCTTTCTTCAAGAAGGTTTGGAGAAAGGATTATCTGCAAGTTCTTTGAAGGGACAGATTTCTGCTTTATCTGTTTTACTTCACAAAAAGCTGGCGGCTGTGCCAGATGTTCAAGCTTTTGTTCAGGCTCTGGTTAGAATCAAGCCTGTTTACAAACCTTTGACTCCTCCTTGGAGTCTCAATTTAGTTCTTTCAGTTCTTCAGGGGGTTCCGTTTGAACCCCTACATTCCGTTGATATCAAGTTATTATCTTGGAAAGTTTTGTTTTTGGTTGCAATTTCTTCTGCTAGAAGAGTTTCAGAGTTATCTGCTCTGCAGTGTTCTCCTCCTTATTTGGTGTTCCATGCAGATAAGGTGGTTTTGCATACTAAACCTGGTTTTCTTCCGAAAGTTGTTTCTAACAAAAATATTAACCAGGAGATAGTCGTGCCTTCTTTGTGTCCGAATCCAGTTTCAAAGAAGGAACGTTTGTTGCACAATTTGGATGTAGTTCGTGCTCTAAAATTTTATTTAGAGGCTACAAAGGATTTCAGACAAACATCTTCCTTGTTTGTTGTTTATTCTGGTAAAAGGAGAGGTCAAAAAGCAACTTCTACCTCTCTCTCTTTTTGGCTTAAAAGCATCATCAGATTGGCTTATGAGACTGCCGGACGGCAGCCTCCTGAAAGAATCACAGCTCATTCCACTAGGGCCGTGGCTTCCACATGGGCCTTCAAGAACGAGGCTTCTGTTGATCAGATATGTAAGGCAGCGACTTGGTCTTCACTGCACACTTTTACCAAATTTTACAAATTTGATACTTTTGCTTCTTCTGAGGCTATTTTTGGGAGAAAGGTTTTGCAAGCCGTGGTGCCTTCCATCTAGGTGACCTGATTTGCTCCCTCCCATCATCCGTGTCCTAGAGCTTTGGTATTGGTTCCCACAAGTAAGGATGACGCCGTGGACCGGACACACCTATGTTGGAGAAAACAGAATTTATGTTTACCTGATAAATTACTTTCTCCAACGGTGTGTCCGGTCCACGGCCCGCCCTGGTTTTTTAATCAGGTCTGATGATTTATTTTCTCTAACTACAGTCACCACGGTATCATATGATTTCTCCTATGCAAATATTCCTCCTTTACGTCGGTCGAATGACTGGGGAAGGCGGAGCCTAGGAGGGATCATGTGACCAGCTTTGCTGGGCTCTTTGTCATTTCCTGTTGGGGAAGAGAATATCCCACAAGTAAGGATGACGCCGTGGACCGGACACACCGTTGGAGAAAGTAATTTATCAGGTAAACATAAATTCTGTTTTTTAAAGTGCGCCTCCTGCTCACTGCTAAGTTCGCCCTACACAGCGAAGTTTCCATTTCCAGCAAGCTCCATTACTTTTTATAGGAGACATTGCGCCACTCGCAGGGACTGCCCTTTTTTTTTAAAGATAATTTCACCAGGGCAGCCTCTGCGAGGATTGGCATGAAAAACCAAGTCTGATTCGAAGTTGGTAGATAATCAGCCCCTAAGTTACTCATTCCAAATGGGGGGATATTTTCTCTCTTTTTTTTCTCTTTCTTTTTCTCTCTCTCTTTCTCTTTTTCTTTCTCTCTTTTTCTCTTTTTCTTTCTCTTTCTTTCTTTCTCTCTCTCTTTCTTTCTCTCTTTTTTTTCTCTTTTTTTCTATTTCTTTCTCTCTCCTCTCTTTCTCTTTCTTTCTCTTTCTTTCTCTTCTCTTCTCTTTTTCTCTTCTCTTTTTTTCTCTTCTCTTTTTCTCTCTCCTCTTTTTCTCTCTCCTGTCTTTCTCTCTCCTCTCTTTCTCTCTCCTTTCTTTCTCTCTCTCTCTTTCTTTCTTTCTTTCTCTCTCTTTCTCTCTCTTTCTCTTTTTCTTTCTCTTTCTCTCTTTCTCTTTTTCTCTTTCTCTTTCTTTCTCCTCTCCTCTTCTCTTTTTCTCTTCTTCTCTCTTTTTCTCTTCTCTTTTTTTTTTCTCTCTCTCTCTCTCATCACGTGCCTCGTAAACGGGTAAATTTGCCCTTTTACAGGCAGGCAATAAATAACCAGCCATTACAAGTGGCTAATTAATGGTACAACAATTAGCACTCTGAAAATTAACCAGAGATCAGATCTCTGGTTAATTTTCCAAAAGTGCCCCAATTGCCCCTAAAATAGAGTATATTGTACTTTTTTATTTGTAAAAAAATGTAGCTTTTTATTTATTTTTTAAAATAAAAAATAAATTGCACAAAGCAGTTTTTTAAAGGGGTTAAAGTTTTCGGGTATGGGGTATTAGAAAAAAAAATATGACACTGAAAAGTGCCTTTACATTGTGGTCTATGAGGTACTGTGTTTTCCCTATAAATATATATGTATATGCTTATATACATATATATTTGTGTTTATATGATATAAACCCATAAACATATATGTATATATTCATATACATATATATTTAACATTTGCTGCGCAACATACCCCCTTCGCTGTGCTAGGTTCTCATGCCGTGTCTGGAGCCTATGGAAGCGCGCTCTCATGAACGCAAAGCTTCCGTGCATATGCGATATTTTGCGCTCCACTCGTAATCTGGGCCATTGTAAGCAAAGGACAGTAATGCATACTGACAGGTTCTAATGAATTAGAGCATTTAGTTTTTGCATTAGGTTGTCCATTTAATACTTGTGTCAGAGTATAACCATTCTGTTAGTAAAAGGTCATATGAACTAACACAGTCCTTGGAAGTACGGCCCAGTTCACAAAAAAAACTATTTATTCTATTCAAGGAAACATAAATATAGCTCTACAACACTACACATCATTGAGCCTGACTAAATTTGGCAGGGCTATTCATGTTGCCTAAAAATCCCACAGCAATCTTGCAGCCAAGCGCCTGCTTCTCAGACACCTGTAGCCACGCCTCTGCTGTCAGAGTACAGCAGCATTTCCCTTGAGCATAACTACTGAACTGAACTCCTTTTTAAAGAAGGCCAATTAAACCCCTTCAACCCACAGCTGTTCGCTCTAACAGGCTGTTCTGTGTGATTTAAAAAAAAAATAAAGTACACTAACCTATTCAGGATGACGTTCATCATCTTGTTTTCAAGAGGCCCAGTCGCTTAACCTCAGCTCTAGGAAAATAAATTAAAGCAAAGATAACAAGGCAAAATGGTCAAAGATTGGAAAAAGTTTGGAAAAAGTAAACTTTATTTTGAAATTTACAGCCCTTAAAATATCCCAATATGCTGCACCCACATCTGTTTTAATCATTTGTTAAGAAAAGCAGGTTTGTGCAAATACAAACCAGTACTCAAGTCTGTGATTTTTTTTTTTTTTTTTACCAGCTCTTATTTCTAGATCCCTGTATTGCAATGCCAAGTTACTAGAGTATAATTTGCTCACCAGCTGATGAGGGCATTATTATAAACAGCAACAAGCCTCCCCAAGCCAAAAAATACCCCTGCAAAACAAACACAAAAAGGCTTTTAATGTCTCTTTAAAATAGTTTTGCGCTATTGTCCTCCTTAGTATAATGAACAAGAAACATTTATTTTCTGAACCTTAAAGGGATATAGTCTACTTGAAATGTTTTATTGTTTAAAAAGATAGATAGCCCCTTTTATTACCCATTCCCAAGTTTTGCATAACCAACACTGTTATATTAATAACCTTTTTTACCTCTGTGATTACCTTGTGTCTAAGCCTCAGAAGATTGCCCCCTTATCTCAGTGCTTTTGACAGACATGCATTTTAGCCAATCATTGCTGACTCCTAAATAACTCCACTGGAGTAAGCAGAATGTTATCTATATATGACACACATGAACTAGCAGTGTCTAACTGAAAAACTGTCAAAATGCATTGAGGGCTTGGATATGAGCCTACCTTTCAACATATAATACCAAGAGAACAAAGCAAATTTTATGATAAAAAAGTTGTTTAAAATTGCATGCCCTATCTGAATCATGAATGTTTTTAATTTTGACTAGACTGTCCCATTTTAATAATAACAATTTTTAAAAAAGTTTTTATTTAACTAAAGAAAAATAACCATTACCTTAATAATTTTAAATAGTTTTATTTATCGAATCTAATAATAATATATTTTATTTGCAATGCTTGTCCCTCCCTCATCACACTTATGTGCAGATCTATTCCATTCTAAACAATCTTCTATTCATTGAGCTTCTTGAAACTTACACCTAGATTTAGAGTTTTGCGTTAGAAGGGGTGCGTTAGCTACGCGTTTTTCCCCCCCGCAGCTTTTACACAATGCTGGTATTGAGAGGGCTGCGTTAGGCTCCAAAAAGGGAGCGTACAGGCATATACACTTCAACTCTCAATACCATCGTTGCTTACGGACGCGGCCAGCTTCAAAAACGTGCTCGTGCACGATTCACCCATAGGAAACAATGGGGCAGTTTGAGCTGAAAAAAAACCTAACACCTGCAAAAAAGCAGCGTTCAGCTCCTAACGCAGCCCCATTGTTTCCTATGGGGAAACACTTCCTAAGTCTGCACCTAACACCCTAACATGAACCCCAAGTCTAAACACCCCTAACCTTACATTTATTAACCCCTAATCTTCCGCCCCCGCTATCGCTGACCCCTGCATTACACTTTTAACCCCTAATCTTCCGCTCCGGACACCGCCGCAACCTACATTATAGCTATGCACCCCTAATCTGCTGCCCCTAACATCGCTGACACCTATATTATATTTATTAACTCCTAATCTGCCGCCCCAAAAGTTGCCGCTACCTTACCTACACTTATTAACCCCTAATCTGCCAACCAGACCTCGCCGCTGCTCTAATAAATGTATTAACCCCTAAAGCTAAGTCTAACCCTAACACCCCCCTAAATTAAATATAATTTAAATCTAACAAAATAAAATAAATCTTATTAAATAAATTAATCCTATTTAAAGCTAAATACTTACCTGTAAAATAAACCCTAATATAGCTACAATATAAATAATAATTACATTGTAGCTATTTCTCCAACATAGGTGTGTCCGGTCCACGGCGTCATCCTTACTTGTGGGATAGTCTCTTCCCCAACAGGAAATGGCAAAGAGCCCAGCAAAGCTGGTCACATGATCCCTCCTAGGCTCCGCCTACCCCAGTCATTCTCTTTGCCGTTGTACAGGCAACATCTCCACGGAGATGGCTTAGAGTTTTTTAGTGTTTAACTGTAGTTTTTATTATTCAATCAAGAGTTTGTTATTTTGAAATAGTGCTGGTATGTACTATTTACTCAGAAACAGAAAAGAGATGAAGATTTCTGTTTGTATGAGGAAAATGATTTTAGCAACCGTCACTAAAATCCATGGCTGTTCCACACAGGACTGTTGAGAGCAATTAACTTCAGTTGGGGGAACAGTGTGCAGTCTCTTGCTGCTTGAGGTATGACACATTCTAACAAGACGATGTAATGCTGGAAGCTGTCATTTTCCCTATGGGATCCGGTAAGCCATGTTTATTCAGCAAGTAAATAAGGGCTTCACAAGGGCTTATTAAGACTGTAGACTTTTTCTGGGCTAAATCGATTCATTATTAACACATATTTAGCCTTGAGGAATCATTTTATCTGGGTATTTTGATATAATAATATCGGCAGGCACTGTATTAGACACCTTATTCTTTAGGGGCTTTCCCAAAGCATAAGCAGAGCCTCATTTTCGCGCCGGTGTTGCGCACTTGTTTTTGAGAGGCATGGCATGCAGTCGCATGTGAGAGGAGCTCTGATACTTAGAAAAGACTTTCTGAAGGCGTCTTGCCCACTCAGGAGGCCCCTAGTACATCTAGCGCGCCAATACTCCTTACTATGCAACAATTAACGGCTGTAATGGATAATTCTGTCAAAAACATTTTAGCCAAAATGAACACTTATCAGCGTAAGCGCGGCTGCTCTGTTTTAGATACTGAAGAGCATGACGACGCTGATAATAATATTTCCGAAGGGCCCCTAACCCAGTCTGATTGGGCCAGGGAGGTTTTGTCTGAGGGAGAAATTACTGATTCAGGGAACATTTCTCAACAGGCTGAACCTGATGTGATTGCATTTAAATTTAAGTTGGAACATCTCCGCATTCTGCTTAAGGAGGTATTATCCACTTTGGATGATTGTGACAAGTTGGTCATCCCAGAGAAACTATGTAAAATGGACAAGTTCCTAGAGGTGCCGGGGCTCCCAGAAGCTTTTCCTATACCCAAGCGGGTGGCGGACATTGTTAACAAGGAATGGGAAAGGCCCGGTATTCCTTTCGTCCCTCCCCCCATATTTAAAAAATTGTTTCCTATGGTCGACCCCAGAAAGGACTTATGGCAGACAGTCCCCAAGGTCGAGGGAGCGGTTTCCACTTTAAACAAACGCACCACTATACCCATAGAGGATAGTTGTGCTTTCAAAGATCCTATGGATAAAAAATTAGAAGGTTTGCTTAAAAAGATGTTTGTTCAGCAAGGTTACCTTCTACAACCAATTTCATGCATTGTCCCTGTCGCTACAGCCGCATGTTTCTGGTTCGATGATCTGATAAAGGCGGTCGATAGTGAGTCTCCTCCTTTTGAGGAGATTATGGACAGAATCAATGCTCTCAAATTGGCTAATTCTTTCACCCTAGACGCCACTTTGCAATTGGCTAGGTTAGCGGCTAAGAATTCTGGGTTTGCTATTGTGGCGCGCAGAGCGCTTTGGTTGAAATCTTGGTCGGCTGATGCGTCTTCCAAGAACAAGCTACTTAACATTCCTTTCAAGGGGAAAACGCTGTTTGGCCCTGACTTGAAAGAGATTATCTCTGATATCACTGGGGGTAAGGGCCACGCCCTTCCTCAGGATCGGCCTTTTAAGGCTAAAAAACGGACCAGCCCAAGGTGCTACGTCCTCTAAGCAAGAGGGTAATACTTCTCAAGCCAAGCCAGCTTGGAGACCAATGCAAGGCTGGAACAAGGGAAAGCAGGCCAAGAAACCTGCCACTGCTACCAAGACAGCATGAAATGTTGGCCCCCGATCCGGGACCGGATCTGGTGGGGGGCAGACTCTCTCTCTTCGCTCAGGCTTGGGCAAGAGATGTTCTGGATCCTTGGGCGCTAGAAATAGTCTCCCAAGGTTATCTTCTGGAATTCAAGGGACTTCCCCCAAGGGGGAGGTTCCACAGGTCTCAGTTGTCTTCAGACCACATAAAAAGACAGGCATTCTTACATTGTGTAGAAGACCTGTTAAAAATGGGAGTGATTCATCCTGTTCCATTAAGAGAACAAGGGATGGGGTTCTACTCCAATCTGTTCATAGTTCCCAAAAAAGAGGGAACGTTCAGACCAATCTTAGATCTCAAGATCTTAAACAAGTTCTCAAGGTTCCATCGTTCAAGATGGAAACCATTCGAACTATTCTTCCTTCCATCCAGGAAGGTCAATTCATGACCACGGTGGATTTAAAGGATGCGTATCTACATATTCCTATCCACAAGGAACATCATCGGTTCCTAAGGTTCGCATTCCTGGACAAACATTACCAGTTCGTGGCGCTTCCTTTCGGATTAGCCACTGCTCCAAGGATTTTCACAAAAGTACTAGGGTCCCTTCTAGCTGTGCTAAGACCAAGGGGCATTGCTGTAGTACCTTACTTGGACGACATTCTGATTCAAGCGTCGTCCCTTCCTCAAGCAAAGGCTCACACGGACATTGTCCTGGCCTTTCTCAGATCTCACGGATGGAAAGTGAACGTGGAAAAGAGTTCTCTATCCCCGTCAACAAGGGTTCCCTTCTTGGGAACAATAATAGACTCCTTAGAAATGAGGATTTTTCTGACAGAGGCCAGAAAAACAAAACTTCTAGACTCTTGTCGGATACTTCATTCCGTTCCTCTTCCTTCCATAGCTCAGTGCATGGAAGTGATCGGGTTGATGGTAGCGGCAATGGACATAGTTCCTTTTGCGCGCATTCATCTAAGACCATTACAACTGTGCATGCTCAGTCAGTGGAATGGGGACTATACAGACTTGTCTCCGAAGATACAAGTAAATCAGAGGACCAGAGACTCACTCCGTTGGTGGCTGTCCCTGGACAACCTGTCACAAGGGATGACATTCCGTAGACCAGAGTGGGTCATTGTCACGACCGACGCCAGTCTGATGGGCTGGGGCGCGGTCTGGGGAGCCCTGAAAGCTCAGGGTCTTTGGTCTCGGGAAGAATCTCTTCTACCGATAAATATTCTGGAACTGAGAGCGATATTCAATGCTCTCAAGGCTTGGCCTCAGCTAGCGAGGGCCAAGTTCATACGGTTTCAATCAGACAACATGACAACTGTTGCGTACATCAACCATCAGGGGGGAACAAGGAGTTCCCTAGCGATGGAAGAAGTGACCAAAATCATTCTATGGGCGGAGTCTCACTCCTGCCACCTGTCTGCTATCCACATCCCAGGAGTGGAAAATTGGGAAGCGGATTTTATGAGTCGACAAACATTGCATCCGGGGGAGTGGGAACTCCATCCGGAAATCTTTGCCCAAGTCACTCAGCTGTGGGGCATTCCAGACATGGATCTGATGGCCTCTCGTCAGAACTTCAAAGTTCCTTGCTACGGGTCCAGATCCAGGGATCCCAAGGCGGCTCTAGTGGATGCACTAGTAGCACCTGGGACCTTCAAACTAGCTTATGTGTTCCCGCCGTTTCCTCTCATCCCCAGGCTGGTAGCCAGGATCAATCAGGAGAGGGCGTCGGTGATCTTGATAGCTCCTGCGTGGCCACGCAGGACTTGGTATGCAGATCTGGTGAATATGTCATCGGCTCCACCTTGGAAGCTACCTTTGAGACGAGACCTGCTTGTTCAGGGTCCGTTCGAACATCCGAATCTGGTTTCACTCCAGCTGACTGCTTGGAGATTGAACGCTTGATTTTATCGAAACGAGGGTTCTCAGATTCTGTTATCGATACTCTTGTTCAGGCCAGAAAGCCTGTAACTAGAAAGATTTACCACAAAATTTGGAAAAAATATATCTGTTGGTGTGAATCTAAAGGATTCCCTTGGGACAAGGTTAAGATTCCTAGGATTCTATCCTTCCTTCAAGAAGGATTGGAAAAGGGATTATCTGCAAGTTCCCTGAAGGGACAGATTTCTGCCTTGTCGGTGTTACTTCACAAAAAACTGGCTGCTGTGCCAGATGTTCAAGCCTTTGTTCAGGCTCTGGTTAGAATCAAGCCTGTTTACAAACCTTTGACTCCTCCTTGGAGTCTCAATTTAGTTCTTTCAGTTCTTCAGGGGGTTCCGTTTGAACCCTTGCATTCCGTTGATATTAAGTTATTATCTTGGAAAGTTTTGTTTTTAGTTGCAATTTCTTCTGCCAGAAGAGTTTCAGAATTATCTGCTCTGCAGTGTTCTCCTCCTTATCTGGTGTTCCATGCAGATAAGGTGGTTTTACGTACTAAACCTGGTTTTCTTCCAAAAGTTGTTTCTAACAAAAACATTAACCAGGAGATTATCGTACCTTCTCTGTGTCCGAAACCAGTTTCAAAGAAGGAACGTTTGTTGCACAATTTGGATGTTGTTCGCGCTCTAAAATTCTATTTGGATGCTACAAAGGATTTTAGACAAACATCTTCCTTGTTTGTTGTTTATTCCGGTAAAAGGAGAGGTCAAAAAGCAACTTCTACCTCTCTCTCTTTTTGGATTAAAAGCATCATCAGATTGGCTTACGAGACTGCCGGACGGCAGCCTCCCGAAAGAATCACAGCTCATTCCACTAGGGCTGTGGCTTCCACTTGGGCCTTCTAGAACGAGGCTTCTGTTGATCAGATATGTAGGGCAGCGACTTGGTCTTCACTGCACACTTTTACCAAATTTTACAAGTTTGATACTTTTGCTTCTTCTGAGGCTATTTTTGGGAGAAAGGTTTTACAAGCCGTGGTGCCTTCCATTTAGGTGACCTGATTTGCTCCCTCCCTTCATCCGTGTCCTAAAGCTTTGGTATTGGTTCCCACAAGTAAGGATGACGCCGTGGACCGGACACACCTATGTTGGAGAAAACAGAATTTATGTTTACCTGATAAATTACTTTCTCCAACGGTGTGTCCGGTCCACGGCCCGCCCTGGTTTTTTTAATCAGGTCTGATAATTTATTTTCTTTAACTACAGTCACCACGGTACCATATGGTTTCTCCTATGCTAATATTCCTCCTTAACGTCGGTCGAATGACTGGGGTAGGCGGAGCCTAGGAGGGATCATGTGACCAGCTTTGCTGGGCTCTTTGCCATTTCCTGTTGGGGAAGAGAATATCCCACAAGTAAGGATGACGCCGTGGACCGGACACACCGTTGGAGAAAGTAATTTATCAGGTAAACATAAATTCTGTTTTTAGGATTTAAATTTATTTTACAGGCAACTTTGTATTTATTTTAACTAGGTACAATAGCTATTAAATAGTTAATAACTATTTAATAGCTACCTAGTTAAAATAATTAACTAGTTTATTTAATTAATTTATTGATAGTGTAGTGTTAGGTTTATTTGTAACTTAGGTTAGGATTTATTTTACAGGTAATTTTGTATTTATTTTAACTAGGTACAATAGCTATTAAATAGTTAATAACTATTTAATAGCTACCTAGTTAAAATAATTACAAAATTACCTGTAAAATAAATCCTAACCTAAGTTACAAATAAACCTAACACTACACTATCAATAAATTAATTAAATAAACTACCTACAATTATCTACAATTAAATCGACTAAACTAAATTACAAAAAATAAATAAATAACAAAGCCCCCCAAAATAAAAAAATGCCCTACCCTATTCTAAAATAAAGTTTACAGCTCTTTTACCTTACCAGCCCTTAAAAGGGCCTTTTGCGGGGCATGCCCAAAAGAATTCAGCTCTTTTGCCTGTAAAAAAACATACAATACCCCCCCCCCAACATTACAACCCACCACCCACATACCCCTAATCTAACCCAAACCCCCCTTAAAAAACCTAACACTAAGCCCCTGAAGATCTCCCTACCTTATCTTCACCACGCCGGGTATCACCGATCCGTCCAGAAGAGGCTCCGAAGTCTTCATCCTATCCTGCAAGAAGAGGTCCAGAAGAGCCTCCGAAGTCTTCCTCCTATCTGGCAAGAAGAGGACATCCGGACCGGTAGACATGTTCATCCAGGCGGCGTCTTCTATCTTCATCCTTCCGGCGCGGAGCGGGACCATCTTGAAGCAGCTGACGGGGATCCATCCTCTTCTTCCGGCGACTCCCGACGAATGAAGGTTCCTTTAAGGGACGTCATCCAAGATGGCGTCCCTCGAATTCCGATTGGCTGATGGGATTCTATCAGCCAATCGGAATTAAGGTAGGAAAAATCTGATTGGCTGATTGAATCAGCCAATCAGATTCAAGTTCAATCCGATTGGCTGATCCAATCAGCCAATCAGATTGAGCTTGCATTCTATCAGCCAATAGAATGCGAGCTCAATCTGATTGGGTGATTGGATCAGCCAATCGGATTGAACTTGAATCTGATTGGCTGATTCAATCAGCCAATCAGATTTTTCCTACCTTAATTCCGATTGGCTGATAGAATCCTATCAGCCAATCGGAATTCGAGGGACGCCATCTTGGATGACGTCCCTTAAAGGAACCTTCATTCGTCGGGAGTCGCCGGAAGAAGAGGATGGATCCGCGTCGGCTGCTTCAAGATGGTCCCGCTCCGCGCCAGAAGGATGAAGATAGAAGAAGCCGCCTGGATGAACATGTCTACCGGATGTCCTCTTCTTGCTGGATAGGAGGAAGACTTCGGAGCCTCTTCTGGACGGATCGGTGATACCCGGCGTGGTGAAGATAAGGTAGGGAGATCTTCAGGGGCTTAGTGTTAGGTTTTTTTAAGGGGGGTTTGGGTTAGATTAGGGGTATGTGGGTGGTGGGTTGTAATGTTGGGGGGGTGGTATTGTATGTTTTTTTACAGGCAAAAGAGCTGAATTCTTTGGGGCATGCCCCGCAAAAGGCCCTTTTAAGGTCTGGTAAGGTAAAAGAGCTGTAAACTTTATATTTTAGAATAGGGTAGGGCATTTTTTTATTTTGGGGGGCTTTGTTATTTTTTTAGGGGGCTTAGAGTAGGTGTAATTAGTTTAAAATTCTTGTAATCTTTTTTTATTTTTTGTAATTTTAGTTTAGTTGATTTAATTGTAGATAATTGTAGATAGTTTAGTTAATTAATTTATTGATAGTGTAGTGTTAGGTTTAATTGTAACTTAGGTTAGGATTTATTTTACAGGTAATTTTGTAATTATTTTAACTAGGTAGCTATTAAATAGTTATTAACTATTTAATAGCTATTGTACCTAGTTAAAATAAATACAAAGTTGCCTGTAAAATAAATATAAATCCTAAAATAGCTACAATATAATTATTCGTTATATTGTAGCTATATTAGGGTTTATTTTACAGGTAAGTATTTAGCTTTAAATAGGATTAATTTATTTAATAAGAGTTAATTTAATTCGTTAGATAAAAATTATATTTAACTTAGGGGGGTGTTAGGG
>NC_069501.1:630853632-630931132 GCF_027579735.1 Bombina bombina
TCGTCGTTCAGTCGTCGGTCCGGATGGATGTTCCGCGCTGGAGGTCTTCAGGATCCTGCCGCTTCGCTCCGGATGGAAGACCATAGAAGATGCCGCCTGGATGATGACTTCAATCGGATGGAAGATCCTCTTCTGCCCCGCTTGGATGAAGACTTTGACCGGATCATGGACCTCTTCAGCCCCCCGCTTGGGCTTGGATCAGGACATCGGAGGAGCTCTTCAGGACGGATCGGTGAACCTGGATGGTGAAGACAAGGTAGGAAGATCTTCAGGGGCTTAGTGTTAGGTTTATTTAAGGGGGGTTTGTGTTAGATTAGGGGTATGTGGGTGATGGGTTATAATGTTGGGGGGGGGGGTATTGTATTTATTCTTTTACAGGCAAAAGAGCTGAAATTCTTGGGGCATGCCCCGCAAAGGGCCCTGTTCAGGGCTGGTAAGGTAAAAGAGCTTGTAACTTTTTTAATTTAGAATAGGGTAGGGAATTTTTTATTTTGGGGGGCTTTGTTGTTTTATTAGGGGGCTTAGAGTAGGTGTAATTAGTTTAAAATTGTTGTAATATTTTTCTCATGTTTGTAAATATTTTTTTATTTTTTGTAACTTAGTTCTTTTTTATTTTTTGTACTTTAGCTAGTTTATTTAATTGTATTTATTTGTAGGAATTGTGTTTAATTAATTTATTGATAGTGTAGTGTTAGGTTAATTGTAGGTAATTGTAGGTAGTTTATTTAATTATTTTATTGATAGGGTAGTGTTAGGTTTAATTATATCTTAGGTTAGGATTTATTTTACAGGTAAATTTGTTATTATTTTAACTAGGTAACTATTAAATAGTTCTTAACTATTTAATAGCTATTGTACCTGGTTAAAATAATTACAAAGTTGCCTATAAAATAAATATTAATCCTAAAATAGCTATAATATAATTATAATTTATATTGTAGCTATATTAGGGTTTATTTTACAGGTAAGTATTTAGCTTTAAATAGGAATCATTTATTTAATAAGAGTTAATTTATTTCGTTAGATGTAAATTATATTTAAGTTAGGGGGGTGTTAGTGTTAGGGTTAGACTTAGCTTTAGGGGTTAATCCATTTATTATAGTAGCGGTGAGCTCCGGTCGTCAGATTAGGGGTTAATAATTGAAGTTAGGTGTCGGCGATGTTAGGGAGGGCAGATTAGGGGGTTAATACTATTTATTATAGGGTTAGTGAGGCGGGTTAGGGGTTAATAACTTTATTATAGTAGCGCTCAGGTCCGCTCGGCAGATTAGGGGTTAATAAGTGTAGGCAGGTGTCGGCGACGTTGAGGGGGGCAGATTAGGGGTTAATAAATATAATATAGGGGTCGGCGGTGTTAGGGCAGCAGATTAGGGGTACATAGGGATAACGTAGGTGGCGGTCGGCAGATTAGGGGTTAAAAATTTTAATCGAGTGGCGGCGATGTGGGGGGACCTCGGTTTAGGGGTACATAGGTAGTTTATGGGTGTTAGTGTACTTTAGGGTACAGTAGTTAAGAGCTTTATGAACCGGCGTTAGCCAGAAAGCTCTTAACTCCTGCTATTTTCAGGCGGCTGGAGTTTTGTCGTTAGAGCTCTAACGCTCACTTCAGAAACGACTCTAAATACCGGCGTTAGAAAGATCCCATTGAAAAGATAGGATACGCAAATGGCGTAGGGGGATCTGCGGTATGGAAAAGTCGCGGCTGAAAAGTGAGCGTTAGACCCTTTAATCACTGACTCCAAATACCAGCGGGCGGCCAAAACCAGCGTTAGGAGCCTCTAATGCTGGTTTTGACGGCTACCGCCGAACTCCAAATCTAGGCCCTAGTTTGTGTGCGTGGAAGGGGTGATCACTGGGCTAGCCCCCCCCTCAACTGAAATCCAGACCAAATTGTGTTGAATTTGATAGATATACGTTAGATCTAACGGAAAAAAACAGTTGATCTAACCTAATCTATCACGCAAGCGGCGGTATTAACAATCCTATTTTGTGTGCGGGGGTGGGGTGATCCCCGGGTTAGCCCCCCTCAACTGAAATCTGGACCAAATGTTATTGATTTTGATAGATATACGTTAGATCAGGTTAGATCAACAATTTTTTTTTCGTTAGATCTATCACGCAAGCAGAGGTATTCACAATCCTATTTTTTGTGCTGGGGAGGGGTGATCCGGGTTAGCCCCACCTCAACTGAAATCCGGACCAAATTTTATTGATTTTGATATACATTAGATCAGGTTAGATCAACTGTTTTTTTCGTTAGATCTATCATGCAAGAGGCGGTATTCGGTAGAATGCAGGAGCGCATGTCCATGCACAGACCAGTCAGTGCTTTTGCACGCACTGTGTCCATTTGGCCTGTGAGGGACGTTATTATATCCCCGCCCAAAAGCACAAGACCAAGAGACATCCAGCAGTGACAAACTACGCCCCCCACATACCACCAGGGTATAGGAAGCAGGGAATGGAAGATTATTCTACACTTTATGGGATTATTTTATAGTATACATTTGTCCTATAACAGAAGAAATACATTCTTTAGTATTGTGTTCTATAAAATTACAAGTAAAGCATCTTCTATTATCACATTTAATGTTGCTGATTTTATTATAATAAGTATTAACTTTCATATCTTACATCTTGATGTAAGAGATATGGAAGTTAATACTTTGAGATCAGCCCTCCTTCATCTCCATGGATCACACTGGTGAACCTCCCCCAGGTATGGAACAAAGTAGCAGACTTGTTAAAGATGCTATGCAACACATTTCTTATGATGCACAGCCAGCATGATTGGAGGTTTTGTGCTGGCTTAGAATAATGGGAATTATAGTCCACAACTGAGTTATAAGTGATATTTGAAACTTAAATAATAATCAGTGTATAACATCTTCTTTGATTGGATAATAATTTTCCCTCCAGCCAGAACAGTTATCAAATAAACACTTCCTATTAGAAGTAAGCATCTGTGTGAGCACTACAGTAACTATCCAGCAACCCCATATAAAGCCTAATTAATCAAATAAATATAGGAACCGTCACCCTCCCAAATAGACACTACCAAGGATGTCTGGTAAATGTGTTATTTATTGTATTCTTAATCATGTGCAAAAAAGTGTACAAAAAGAAAAACCACACATTAATTGGTCAAAAATATAAGCATATGTAATTCATTCATTACCCAGAGAACAGGGGTACCCAGAACAATATAGTTATAATATATTAAGCCGGCAAGTAGACAAATAAGTATCTACATATGAAAAGTTACTAAAGCAAAGTGCTGTATATTTGCATGCAGTTGCCGTGTATTTGCAAGTGGCAGTCCAGTTACAAGGACGGTTCATGTGGAAGTTTGCTTTAGATACTTATTTGTCTACTTGCCGGCTTAATATATTATAACTATATTGTTATATATAATGTGTATGTATGTATATTTGTGTGTGTGTGTGTGTATATATGTATATATGTATGTATATATATATATATATATATATATATATATATATATTATATATATATATATATATTATATATATATATATATATATATATATATAAATACATATGTATATAGTGTATTTGGTGGTGTATGTAGTGTTTGGTGAACTTTTTTTTTTTTTTACCCTTACACTGTACGCTAGATCTTCAGGTGCACTAACCCATTGAGCGGAAATTTTTTTTGCGTTGAAGTGCAATGTTTTAGTTTCAACTTGTAATATGCATGCTAGCTAGTACAGTTGTGATATTTCTTATTGCGACCTGCGCTAAGATTAGCATGCCACTGGTAATTTAGCCCATTATGTAAATACAAATGTTCAGAAAGGAGGAGACACAGGATTTTTTTTTCCTTGCAAGATAATTGAAACCATTTTTGAAAATTCTAGTGTGGCAAAAAAAATTATACTTTTTTTTTTTTTTTTTTTTTTAACAAATTACAAAATGGAAAATGCTTTAGATGGCTTTGTTTATACAAGTGTTACAAATCAACATATAGACCTATAGACATAAATATGGAGCCTTACATAATAACAAAAGAATGTGCTAGTTGTGGAACATAGTCGCAATAGAATTAATTAGTCTCCTTTTGTACAGTTATATTACTAATACTTTTAAGCTGCTTTGATTGGAATACTGCTTTACTAACTGTTACCTTTTAAAGAGGAAGTGTAGGTTTTAAAAATACTTTTGTCAAAGACAAATTATTAAATATATTCAAATGTGTATAAAATCGTTAAGTAAGATGTGTTTGAATTTTAAGTGAAACTAGAAGGGAGTGCATGTTACATACTACAGTATTTGACTCTCATTGGCTAATAGGGACAACTTCCACAAGTACTTTGCTGAACACAAATAAGTCTCCACAAGTTTGACGAGGAAAAGTGTGTTTTTTTGTGTGTTTTTTTTTTTGTGTTTTTTTTAATGGCATTTAAATTTTTCAAGGAAACTGAATTTGATCGATTGTAAATTTGTTTCACAATTACATTTTTGAGGACAGTGTGTGCTTAGCTTTTACAAAAAAAATATCTTTTAATCAGTTCTTGTTAAAGCATTTTAAAAAATGGTTTAACGTTGTATATAAATGTGTTTGATACATTATTTTCAGACTTGTGTTATATATTATTAAAGGGACAGTCAATACCAGAATTGTTGTTGTTTTAAAAGATAGATCATCCCTTTATTACCCATTCCCCAGTTTTGCATAACTAACAGTTATAATAATACACGTTTTAAACCTCTGTGATTACCTTGTATCTAAGCCTCTGCAAACTGCCCCCTTATTTCAGTTTTTTTTTTTTACAGACTTGCATTTTAGCCAATCAGTGCTGACTCCTAGGTAACTCCATGTGCATGAGCTCAATGTTATCTATATGGCACACATGAACTAACGCCCTCTAGTGGTAAAACACTGTCAAAATGCATTTAGATAAGAGGCGGCCTTCAAGGTCAAAGAAATTAACATATGAGCCTACCTAGGTTTTAGCTTTTAACTAAGAATACCAAGAGAACAAAGAAAAATTGATGATAAAAGTAAATTGAAAAGTTGTTTAAAATGACATGCCCTATCTGAATCTTGAAAGTTTATTTTGGATTTGACTGTCCCTTTAAATCTATGTTGACTCTAGAATTAAAGAGAGATATTTTTAGTGGAAAAATTCATTAGAGCATGCAATTTTTCCACTACTCTCTTTGGAACTCTGTGTTTAACCAGTGCAAAGAGGTAAAACACATAGATAAAATCCCACTTAAGAGCCTTAGAGCACAGCAGGCAGTGTTCCCACTCAGAAGCCTCAGAACACAGAAGGCATATGTTAACCATGTGATCAACCCCTTTGCAGAGGTTAAACACATAATTGCATAACCTGTAGTGAAAAATGTACATTTTCTAATGAATTAGAGCATTTCATTTTTTTTTTACTACGTTCCTTTTTAAGATAAGGCTGAACGTTATGTTTGTTCACCTATGACAGAAATTTCAAATAAAATAAAAAATAAAGCGTGCGCGTGCTACATTATGTCTGTCTGTTACTTTGTATTAATACAAATAATACCACAGTAGATGATGTCACTGTCCCTTTCATTCTGTGTTTGCTTACTCTATATAATTAATACCACAGTTGTCTGCTTTATGTCAGTATAACTTTGTATTGCCATAGCAGTAAAAAAAAAAGTCGGTGCTTTGTGGCAGCCAAGGAGTTAATAATAATAATAATAATATTTAAATACCATCATCCATGCTCAGCCTCACAACAAATATTTTTCAATCTTCATTTCTCCAACATAGGTGTGTCCGGTCCACGGCGTCATCCTTACTTGTGGGATATTCTCTTCCCCAACAGGAAATGGCAAAGAGCCCAGCAAAGCTGGTCACATGATCCTTCCTAGGCTCCGCCTACCCCAGTCATTCTCTTTGCCGTTGTACAGGCAACATCTCCACGGAGATGGCTTAGAGTTTTTTAGTGTTTAACTGTAGTTTTTATTATTCAATCAAGAGTTTGTTATTTTGAAATAGTGCTGGTATGTACTATTTACTCAGAAACAGAAAAGAGATGAAGATTTCTGTTTGTATGAGGAAAATGATTTTAGCAACCGTCACTAAAATCCATGGCTGTTCCACACAGGACTGTTGAGAGCAATTAACTTCAGTTGGGGGAACAGTGAGCAGTCTCTTGCTGCTTGAGGTATGACACATTCTAACAAGACGATGTAATGCTGGAAGCTGTCATTTTCCCTCTGGGATCCGGTAAGCCATGTTTATTACGATTGTAAATAAGGGCTTCAAAAAGGGCTTATTAAGACTGTAGACTTTTTTTGGGCTAAATCGATTGATTATTAACACATATTTAGCCTTGAGGAATCATTTTATCTGGGTATTTTGATATAATAATATCGTCAGGCACTGTTTTAGACAGAGCCTCATTTTCGCGCCGGTGTTGCGCACTTGTTTTTTGAGAGGCATGGCATGCAGTCGCATGTGAGAGGAGCTCTGATACTTAGAAAAGACTTTCTGAAGGCGTCATTTGGTATCGTATTCCCCTTGGGGCTTGGTTGGGTCTCAGCAAAGCAGATACCAGGGACTGTAAAGGGGTTAAAGTTCAAAACGGCTCCGGTTCCGTTATTTTAAGGGTTAAAGCTTCCAAATTTGGTGTGCAATACTTTTAAGGCTTTAAGACACTGTGGTGAAAATTTGGTAAATTTTGAACAATTCCTTCATGTTTTTTCGCATTTGCAGTAATAAAGTGTGTTCAGTTTAAAATTTAAAGTGACAGTAACGGTTTTATTTTAAAACGTTTTTTGTACTTGTTATCAAGTTTATGCCTGTTTAACATGTCTGAACTACCAGATAGACTGTGTTCTGAATGTGGGGAAGCCAGAATTCCTATTCATTTAAATAAATGTGATTTATGTGACAATGACAATGATGCCCAAGATGATTCCTCAAGTGAGGGGAGTAAGCATGGTACTGCATCATTCCCTCCTTCGTCTACACGAGTCTTGCCCACTCAGGAGGCCCCTAGTACATCTAGCGCGCCAATACTCCTTACTATGCAACAATTAACGGCTGTAATGGATAATTCTGTCAAAAACATTTTAGCCAAAATGAACACTTATCAGCGTAAGCGCGACTACTCTGTTTTAGATACTGAAGAGCATGACGACGCTGATATTAATATTTCTGAAGGGCCCCTAACTCAGTCTGATGGGGCCAGGGAGGTTTTGTCTGAGGGAGAAATTACTGATTCAGGGAACATTTCTCAACAAGCTGAACCTGATGTGATTGCATTTAAATTTAAGTTGGAACATCTCCGCATTCTGCTTAAGGAGGTATTATCCACTCTGGATGATTGTGACAAGTTGGTCATCCCAGAGAAACTATGTAAAATGGACAAGTTCCTAGAGGTGCCGGGGCTCCCAGAAGCTTTTCCTATACCCAAGCGGGTGGCGGACATTGTTAATAAAGAATGGGAAAGGCCCGGTATTCCTTTCGTCCCTCCCCCCATATTTAAAAAATTGTTTCCTATGGTCGACCCCAGAAAGGACTTATGGCAGACAGTCCCCAAGGTCGAGGGAGCGGTTTCCACTTTAAACAAACGCACCACTATACCCATAGAGGATAGTTGTGCTTTCAAAGATCCTATGGATAAAAAATTAGAAGGTTTGCTTAAAAAGATGTTTGTTCAGCAGGGTTACCTTCTACAACCAATTTCATGCATTGTCCCTGTCGCTACAGCCGCATGTTTCTGGTTCGATGAGCTGATAAAGGCGGTCGACAGTGATTCTCCTCCTTATGAGGAGATTAAGGACAGAATCAATGCTCTCAAATTGGCTAATTCTTTCACCCTAGACGCCACTTTGCAATTGGCTAGGTTAGCGGCTAAGAATTCTGGGTTTGCTATTGTGGCGCGCAGAGCGCTTTGGTTGAAATCTTGGTCGGCTGATGCGTCTTCCAAGAACAAGCTACTTAACATTCCTTTCAAGGGGAAAACGCTGTTTGGCCCTGACTTGAAAGAGATTATCTCGGATATCACTGGGGGTAAGGGCCACGCCCTTCCTCAGGATCGGCCTTTTAAGGCAAAAAATAAACCTAATTTTCGTCCCTTTCGTAGAAACGGACCAGCCCAAAGTGCTACGTCCTCTAAGCAAGAGGGTAATACTTCTCAAGCCAAGCCAGCTTGGAGACCAATGCAAGGCTGGAACAAGGGAAAGCAGGCCAAGAAACCTGCCACTGCTACCAAGACAGCATGAAATGTTGGCCCCCGATCCGGGACCTGATCTGGTGGGGGGCAGACTCTCTCTCTTCGCTCAGGCTTGGGCAAGAGATGTTCTGGATCCTTGGGCGCTAGAAATAGTCTCCCAAGGTTATCTTCTGGAATTCAAGGGACTTCCCCCAAGGGGGAGGTTCCACAGGTCTCAGTTGTCTTCAGACCACATAAAAAGACAGGCATTCTTACATTGTGTAGAAGACCTGTTAAAAATGGGAGTGATTCATCCCGTTCCATTAAGAGAACAAGGGATGGGGTTCTACTCCAATCTGTTTATAGTTCCCAAAAAAGAGGGAACGTTCAGACCAATCTTAGATCTCAAGATCTTAAACAAGTTTCTCAAGGTTCCATCGTTCAAGATGGAAACCATTCGAACTATTCTTCCTTCCATCCAGGAAGGTCAATTCATGACCACGGTGGATTTAAAGGATGCGTATCTACATATTCCTATCCACAAGGAACATCATCGGTTCCTGAGGTTCGCATTCCTGGACAAACATTACCAGTTCGTGGCGCTTCCTTTCGGATTAGCCACTGCTCCAAGGATTTTCACAAAGGTACTAGGGTCCCTTCTAGCTGTGCTAAGACCAAGGGGCATTGCTGTAGTACCTTACTTGGACGACATTCTGATTCAAGCGTCGTCCCTTCCTCAAGCAAAGGCTCACACGGACATTGTCCTGGCCTTTCTCAGATCTCACGGATGGAAAGTGAACGTGGAAAAGAGTTCTCTATCTCCGTCAACAAGGGTTCCCTTCTTGGGAACAATAATAGACTCCTTAGAAATGAGGATTTTTCTGACAGAGGCCAGAAAAACAAAACTTCTAGACTCTTGTCGGATACTCCATTCCGTTCCTCTTCCTTCCATAGCTCAGTGCATGGAAGTGATCGGGTTGATGGTAGCGGCAATGGACATAGTTCCTTTTGCACGCATTCATCTAAGACCATTACAACTGTGCATGCTCAGTCAGTGGAATGGGGACTATACAGACTTGTCTCCGAAGATACAAGTAAATCAGAGGACCAGAGACTCACTCCGTTGGTGGCTGTCCCTGGACAACCTGTCACGAGGGATGACATTCCGCAGACCAGAGTGGGTCATTGTCACGACCGACGCCAGTCTGATGGGCTGGGGCGCGGTTTGGGGATCCCTGAAAGCTCAGGGTCTTTGGTCTCGGGAAGAATCTCTTCTACCGATAAATATTCTGGAACTGAGAGCGATATTCAATGCTCTCAAGGCTTGGCCTCAGCTAGCGAGGGCCAAGTTCATACGGTTTCAATCAGACATGACAACTGTTGCGTACATCAACCATCAGGGGGGAACAAGGAGTTCCCTGGCGATGGAAGAAGTGACCAAAATCATTCTATGGGCGGAGTCTCACTCCTGCCACCTGTCTGCTATCCACATCCCAGGAGTGGAAAATTGGGAAGCGGATTTTCTGAGTCGTCAGACATTGCATCCGGGGGAGTGGGAACTCCATCCGGAAATCTTTGCCCAAGTCACTCAGCGGTGGGGCATTCCAGACATGGATCTGATGGCCTCTCGTCAGAACTTCAAAGTTCCTTGCTACGGGTCCAGATCCAGGGATCCCAAGGCGGCTCTAGTGGATGCACTAGTAGCACCTTGGACCTTCAAACTAGCTTATGTGTTCCCGCCGTTTCCTCTCATCCCCAGGCTGGTAGCCAGGATCAATCAGGAGAGGGCGTCGGTGATCTTGATAGCTCCTGCGTGGCCACGCAGGACTTGGTACGCAGATCTGGTGAATATGTCATCGGCTCCTCCTTGGAAACTACATTTGAGACGAGACCTTCTTGTTCAGGGTCCGTTCGAACATCCGAATCTGGTTTCACTCCAGCTGACTGCTTGGAGATTGAACGCTTGATCTTATCGAAGCGAGGATTCTCAGATTCTGTTATCGATACTCTTGTTCAGGCCAGAAAGCCTGTAACTAGAAAGATTTACCACAAAATTTGGAAAAAATATATCTGTTGGTGTGAATCTAAAGGATTCCCTTGGGACAAGGTTAAGATTCCTAGGATTCTATCCTTCCTTCAAGAAGGATTGGAAAAAGGATTATCTGCAAGTTCCCTGAAGGGACAGATTTCTGCCTTGTCTGTGTTACTTCACAAAAAGCTGGCCGCTGTGCCAGATGTTCAAGCCTTTGTTCAGGCTCTGGTTAGAATTAAGCCTGTTTACAAACCTTTGACTCCTCCTTGGAGTCTCAATTTAGTTCTTTCAGTTCTTCAGGGGGTTCCGTTTGAACCCTTGCATTCCGTTGATATTAAGTTATTATCTTGGAAAGTTTTGTTTTTAGTTGCAATTTCTTCTGCTAGAAGAGTTTCAGAATTATCTGCTCTGCAGTGTTCTCCTCCTTATCTGGTGTTCCATGCAGATAAGGTGGTTTTACGTACTAAACCTGGTTTTCTTCCAAAAGTTGTTTCTAACAAAAACATTAACCAGGAGATTATCGTACCTTCTCTGTGTCCGAAACCAGTTTCAAAGAAGGAACGTTTGTTGCAAAATTTGGATGTTGTTCGCGCTCTAAAATTCTATTTAGATGCTACAAAGGATTTTAGACAAACATCTTCCTTGTTTGTTGTTTATTCTGGTAAAAGGAGAGGTCAAAAAGCAACTTCTACCTCTCTCTCTTTTTGGATTTAAAGCATCATCAGATTGGCTTACGAGACTGCCGGACGGCAGCCTCCCGAAAGAATCACGGCTCATTCCACTAGGGCTGTGGCTTCCACATGGGCCTTCAAGAACGAGGCTTCTGTTGATCAGATATGTAGGGCAGCGACTTGGTCTTCACTGCACACTTTTACCAAATTTTACAAGTTTGATACTTTTGCTTCTTCTGAGGCTATTTTTGGGAGAAAGGTTTTGCAAGCCGTGGTGCCTTCCATTTAGGTGACCTGATTTGCTCCCTCCCTTCATCCGTGTCCTAAAGCTTTGGTATTGGTTCCCACAAGTAAGGATGACGCCGTGGACCGGACACACCTATGTTGGAGAAAACAGAATTTATGTTTACCTGATAAATTACTTTCTCCAACGGTGTGTCCGGTCCACGGCCCGCCCTGGTTTTTTTAATCAGGTCTGATAATTTATTTTCTTTAACTACAGTCACCACGGTACCATATGGTTTCTCCTATGCAAATATTCCTCCTTAACGTCGGTCGAATGACTGGGGTAGGCGGAGCCTAGGAAGGATCATGTGACCAGCTTTGCTGGGCTCTTTGCCATTTCCTGTTGGGGAAGAGAATATCCCACAAGTAAGGATGACGCCGTGGACCGGACACACCGTTGGAGAAAGTAATTTATCAGGTAAACATAAATTCTGTTTTTAATGAGACCCTTTTTTGTAGGAAACAAAATAGTATAAACCGGTCAGCAAAACTGTTTGAAAGATTTGTGCACAGAAAGCAGTGCATGTGGCACTCACTAAACCGTATAGGGACAAATGCTGAGACATCTATTTAAGGCTGGTAAGAATAACTGTATTTGTTATACTTGCACTTGATTGCTCTTCCTAACCTTCACAACGACCTTGGCTTTCATTCTACTTCACTTCTGATAACCCTGTTAAACAACATGATGTAGTTACGAAGTAGCTGAAACCCCAGCTGTTTCCTGGTACCCCTTGGAACTCTGTCTGTCTACCTTTTTAAAGGAGGGGACATAAAATTGCAAAATATATTTCTTGCATATAACTACTTCAAAGGGGTTAAACATATTTAAATTGAGCTCCAGAGCAACAGTGTACTATTGGAAGTTAGCTTAAAGGGACAGTAAAGTCAAAATGACATTTTATTGATTAAGATAGAGCATGGAATTTTAAACAACTTTCTAATTTACTTCCAATACCAAATTTGCTTTGTTTTTTTTAAATTTATTATTCTTATTTGTTGAAGACTAAACCTAGATAGGCTGATAAGAGCTTAGGAGCGTGCACGTGTCTATGGCAGCAGTGTGTAACGTTGCTATAAACAATGTTGCATACACTGCTGGGAGATGGCTAAACATACTTGTACAGCCCTGAGCTCACCTAGGATTACTCTTTAACAAAGGATACCAAGAGAATTAAGAAAAATTGATAATAGAAGTAAATTGGAAAGTTGTTTAAAATGTAGTGCTTTTTCCATTTTAAAGGGACATGAAGCCCAAAATGTTTCAGGAACAACATTGCACTACTGCAGGCACCATTCAGCAGCTATCTCCAACTAGCATAGGATATGTGCATATTCTTTTTCAACAAGGGCAACCAAGAGAACAAAGAATATTTTAAATTCACTTCTATTTTCAAAGTGTTTTAAAATTGACATGCTCTATCTGAATCATGCAAGTTTAG
Organism: Bombina bombina; assembly: GCF_027579735.1. NCBI lineage: Eukaryota > Metazoa > Chordata > Amphibia > Anura > Bombinatoridae > Bombina > Bombina bombina. The sequence goes on from NC_069501.1 coordinate 630,866,234, forward strand.
TTTTGACTTTCCTATCCCTTTAAAATCAAATGCTCTATCTGAATCATGAAATTAAAATTTTGGGTTTTGACTTTACTATCCCTTTTAAACTTTCATGATTCATATATAGCATGCAATTTTAAGACATTTCAATTTACTTCCATTATGAAATTGTGCTCAGTCTTTATATAAACACACTTTCTGGGGCACCAGCTCCTACTGAGCATGTGCAAGAGTTCACATTGTATACATATGAGTCTGTCATTGGCTAATGGTTGTCACATGATACAGGGGGCCTGCAAATTGAAGTAAATCTACTGCTCATTTAAGAATAGTAAGTGCTATTACATTGTCTATATATTATGCAATTCTACTGCATTTAATGGTCTCCAAAAAAAGAAGAAAAGCGCAAGGTATAAATAACTCACTGCTAAAGAGCGACACTGGTTGCACTAGAGCTATAAATTATTTATTGTAGACACAAATTAACAAAATACCACAGAGTGCAATGAAACCGCTACGCAAATAAAGCATTAAAAGGCTGAGTCTCATATATATGCATCCATAGAACATCATAAGTTAGATAGGGTCATTTTAAACACTCCAGGCTCTTAGTGCTATACATCACGCTCCATAGTAATAAAGTTCCACACCAAGCTGTTACATAAAATCCAAGAATACTGGATGTCTGATTGTATCAGTAACAGGGACAATATCAAAGTTTCTCCAACATAGGTGTGTCCGGTCCACGGCGTCATCCTTACTTGTGGGATATTCTCTTCCCCAACAGGAAATGGCAAAGAGCCCAGCAAAGCTGGTCACATGATCCCTCCTAGGCTCCGCCTTCCCCAGTCATTCTCTTTGCCGTTGTACAGGCAACATCTCCACGGAGATGGCTTAGAGTTTTTTAGTGTTTAGCAAAGGCCAAGTTCATACGGTTTCAATCAGACAACATGACAACTGTTGCATACATCAACCATCAGGGGGGAACAAGGAGTTCCCTGGCGATGGAAGAAGTGACCAAAATCATTCAATGGGCGGAGACTCACTCCTGCCACTTGTCTGCAATCCACATCCCAGGAGTGGAAAATTGGGAAGCGGATTTTCTGAGTCGTCAGACATTTCATCCGGGGGAGTGGGAACTCCATCCGGAAATCTTTGCCCAAATTACTCAACTGTGGGGCATTCCAGACATGGATCTGATGGCCTCTCGTCAGAACTTCAAGGTTCCTTGCTACGGGTCCAGATCCAGGGATCCCAAGGCGACTCTAGTAGATGCACTAGTAGCACCTTGGACCTTCAAACTAGCTTATGTATTCCCACCGTTTCCTCTCATCCCCAGGCTGGTAGCCAGGATCAAGCAGGAGAGGGCATCGGTGATCTTGATAGCTCCTGCGTGGCCACGCAGGACTTGGTATGCAGACCTGGTGAATATGTCATCGGCTCCACCATGGAAGCTACCTTTGAGACGAGACCTTCTTGTTCAAGGTCCGTTCGAACATCCGAATCTGGTCTCACTCCAACTGACTGCTTGGAGATTGAACGCTTGATCTTATCAAAGCGAGGATTCTCAGATTCTGTCATTGATACTCTTGTTCAGGCCAGAAAGCCTGTAACTAGAAAAATTTACCACAAAATATGGAAAAAATATATCTGTTGGTGTGAATCTAAAGGATTCCCTTGGGACAAGGTAAAAATTCCTAAGATTCTATCCTTTCTTCAAGAAGGTTTGGAGAAAGGATTATCTGCAAGTTCCTTGAAGGGACAGATTTCTGCCTTGTCTGTGTTACTTCACAAAAAGCTGGCAGCTGTGCCAGATGTTCAAGCCTTTGTTCAGGCTCTGGTTAGAATCAAGCCTGTTTACAAACCTTTGACTCCTCCTTGGAGTCTCAATTTAGTTCTTTCAGTTCTTCAGGGGGTTCCGTTTGAACCCTTACATTCCGTTGATATTAAGTTATTATCTTGGAAAGTTTTGTTTTTGGTTGCAATTTCTTCTGCTAGAAGAGTTTCAGAATTATCTGCTCTGCAGTGTTCTCCTCCTTATCTGGTGTTCCATGCAGATAAGGTGGTTTTACGTACTAAACCTGGTTTTCTTCCGAAAGTTGTTTCTAACAAAAACATTAACCAGGAGATAGTCGTGCCTTCTTTGTGTCCGAATCCAGTTTCAAAGAAGGAACGTCTGTTGCACAATTTGGATGTTGTTCGTGCTCTAAAATTCTATTTAGATGCTACAAAGGATTTTAGACAAACATCTTCCTTGTTTGTTGTTTATTCTGGTAAAAGGAGAGGTCAAAAAGCAACTTCTACCTCTCTCTCTTTTTGGATTAAAAGCATCATCAGATTGGCTTACGAGACTGCCGGACGGCAGCCTCCTGAAAGAATCACAGCTCATTCCACTAGGGCTGTGGCTTCCACATGGGCCTTCAAGAACGAGGCTTCTGTTGATCAGATATGTAAGGCAGCGACTTGGTCTTCACTGCACACTTTTACTAAATTTTATGGTGCCTTCCATCTAGGTGACCTGATTTGCTCCCTCCCTTCATCCGTGTCCTAAAGCTTTGGTATTGGTTCCCACAAGTAAGGATGACGCCGTGGACCGGACACACCTATGTTGGAGAAAGTAATTTATCAGGTAAACATAAATTCTGTTTTCTCCAACGGTGTGTCCGGTCCACGGCCCGCCCTGGTTTTTTAATCAGGTCTGATAATTTATTTTCTTTAACTACAGTCACCACGGTATCATATGGTTTCTCCTATGCAAATATTCCTCCTTTACGTCGGTCGAATGACTGGGGAAGGCGGAGCCTAGGAGGGATCATGTGACCAGCTTTGCTGGGCTCTTTGCCATTTCCTGTTGGGGAAGAGAATATCCCACAAGTAAGGATGACGCCGTGGACCGGACACACCGTTGGAGAAAGTAATTTATCAGGTAAACATAAATTCTGTTTTTTACCGCAATTAAGAAGGATCCTTCTCTGGGTAAATGTAATGGAGACTGCTCAAAGCCGCCTTAGTTACCAGAGCATATATTCTTCTCCCTTTGCTTGTTTAGCACTCCAAATCTGTGCCTTCCTCCGTGAGAACACCAGACCTGTGTGCGGTAAATTCACTGCCTCTTATCTTGTTTCCAACTTCAAGCCAAATAGGAGGCACATATAGTTCAGCGTTCAGTAAGTCGACCTTAAACCTCACATGGCTATGACAGCCAGTACAGAGAAGCCAGTATTACATGTTCCGCCCCTCCCACAACTGGGCTGTCTTATGTAAGGCATGATGGGTGTCACGAATATCTCAGGATTCAGCTGCTAAGGAGGTAACTTTGTGTAGTTTGAACTCAAAACAGTTATTCGTTTTCAAGAAGAATTGTGTTTGTATTTTCTTTGAAGTGCCAGAAGCCCCCTAAATAGCCCACCAAATGTTATTGTGTATGCATTGAGTCATAAAGCCAGGGTTTATGGCTTAGGCTGTCAATAGAATACATGATGCAAAACAGGCCCTTCATTACAAAAACTGACCAGGTCACTGAAAGGACATTGGTATATTATGTACATATGTGTGTTAAAACTGTTATAACCTTAAAGGAAGGTAAATATGACAACCTATGGCATATTTGATATCAAACCGATTCTCCCAATAAAACTAAAAGGTTCTAGATATGTAAATATAGAAATGTCTTACCTAGCAGGACTTATAATGGATTGTATATTTTCAGGCAAGAAATTAGTCTATTGAAGGTCATAAAGACAGGTGGGTTTTCTTAGGCTGCCCAGGAGGGTGTGGTCAAGCAACTTGATCTAAGGGAAAAAAAGTATAAGGGTCTTGGGTGTTAACACTGAAATTGTTCATTCTTACAAGGGGAGCTGCTGTACAGAAGTAAGGAGCCATCATTTTCATGCCATCCCCGGGCACAAAGCTTGAAGCTAGGAAAGTATTCAATTCTGTTTTTCTCCTTTTTATTTTAAAACACTGTTTGCGTGTGTAATTTTACTTGTAACAACTTTTTATTAATAATGCATTGTGCATAATATTTTTGGCATAATAAATAATTCCTTTATTAAGTTTGGCCTTTGTCTAATAATTAAACCACGTTACTGAAAGAGACTCGCAGATTAGAACTGTATAATTTAGGTTATTTTCTGCTAAATTGTATTTCTAGAGTTAATGTGTAAAGTCTGGGTTTTTCCTTAGGATTTTCCCTTTAATAAATTTTAAGTTGTGGCAGTATTGGAGCTATAGGATTGATAGTTTATTGTGGGTGGCATTAAAAAGGGAGTTTTGGGCATTTCTCTTACGTCTAGTACAGATTAAGGGAGTGTGGTTAACCCTTGCACCCACTAAATTGAATCACAAGCTTGCCTTGTGTGGCTAGATTGTGACCTATTGGTGGCCGATTGGGGGGCTGATAAGCCTTTCTGTGCCAAATAAGTGACTGGCGCAGGGTTGGATAACCTTGGTTCGTCACAAATTGGTGGCTCTTGATAAAGCCCAGAAGGGTGAAACGCGTTGAATGGGACCTGCCACACTCTATTAAACTCCACTGTAAGACTGTCACCAAGCCTTTTGACCCTGCAGCTCTAAGTCTATTCCTGACTCTGCAGTCTAAAGTCTACCTCCGAAAAACTCCAGGGAATACAGTCTTACTGCTGAACACTAATAAAAGATTTCTTCAAACCTCAAGGAATCTGAGGAAACCCAGGTGAAATAATATTTGGGCTACAAGGAGAAAAAGGATAACCACATTACCGGAACGGAACATCACCCCTGACCTCTGAAACAGAGAGGGTCAGGTGACTCATCAAAGCACCAGGATTGAATAGTCTGTGAATCCCTCACAGTGAAGAAACTTCAGCGGTTGCAACCGGGACTTACCAAGGTACCTCCAACACTATTTAATTTGCACTCCTATGATATACATGCTGAACGATATCAAGGTATCTAAATGTAAAGTAACTTTTCTCCAATAACCACGATCGCAACATATTGTTTTGTTAGTAGCTGCCAGTCAAATTAAAAAATCAGGATAACGGCTGTTTCAGCTCTTTGAACTATTAAGCACGCTTAAGCCAATTAATTATTTACAAAAGTAAGCAAACTGTGTGTAAAGGTATATGGCGATCTTAATAGTTAGAAAGCAAAGGTATATGGCGATCTTAATAGTTAGAAAGCAAAGGTATATGGCGATCTTAATAGTTAGAAAGCAAAGGTATATGGCGATCTTAATAGTTTGAAAGCAAACAGAATCTGTGCTAAAGTACAAATTTATTTCTCTTGTGGTGTATCCAGTCCACGGATCATCCATTACTTGTGGGATATTCTCATTCCCAACAGAAAGTTGCAAGAGGACACCCACAGCAGAGCTGTAATATAGCTCCTCCCCTAACTGTCATAGCCAGTCATTCGACCGAAAACAAGCCGAGAAAGGAGGAACCATAGGGTGTAGTGGTTACTGTACTTTAAATTTAAAAATTACCTGCCTTAAAATGACAGGGCGGGCCGTGGACTGGATACACCACAAGAGAAATAAATTTATCAGGTAAGCATAAATTGTGTTTTCTCTTGTAAGGTGTATCCAGTCCACGGATCATCCATTACTTGTGGGATACCAATACCAAAGCTAAAGTACACGGATGAAGGGAGGGACAAGGCAGGAACTTAAATGGAAGGAACCACTGCCTGTAAAACCTTTCTCCCAAATATAGCCTCTGAAGAAGCAAAAGTATCAAATTTGTAAAATTTTGAAAAAGTATGAAGCGAAGACCAAGTCGCCGCTTTGCAAATCTGTTCAACAGAAGCCTCATTTTTAAAGGCCCAAGTGGAAGCCACAGCTCTAGTGGAATGAGCTGTAATCCTTTCAGGAGGCTGCTGTCCAGCAGTCTCATAGGCTAAGCGGATTAAGCTTCTTAGCCAAAAAGAAAAAGAGGTTGCCAAAGCCTTTTGACCTCTCCTCTGTCCAGAGTAGACAACAAACAAAGCAGATGTTTGACGAAAATCTTTAGTAGCTTGTAAGTAAAACTTTAAAGCACAGACCACGTCCAGATTGTGTAACACAAGGATGGAACCACAATCTCTTGATTGATATTCTTGTTAGATACCACCTCAGGTAAGAACCCAGGTTTGGTACGCAGGACTACCTTATCCGTATGAAAAATCAGATAAGGAGAATCACATTGTAAGGCAGATAGCTCAGAGACTCTACGAGCCGAGGAAATAGCTACCAAAAAAAAAAAAAGAACTTTCCAAGATAAAAGTTTGATATCTATGGAATGAAGAGGTTCAAATGGAACTCCTTGAAGAACCTTAAGAACCAAGTTTAAGCTCCATGGTGGAGCAACAGGTTTAAACACAGGCTTGATTCTAACTAAAGCCTGATAAAATGCCTGAACGTCTGGAACATCTGCCAGACGCTAGTGCAAAAGAATAGACAGAGCAAAAATCTGTCCCTTTAAGAAACTAGCTGACAATCCTTTTTCCAAACCTTCTTGGAGAAAAGATCAAATCCTAGGAATCCTGACCTTACTCCATGAGTAACCCTTGGATTCACACCAATAAAGATATCTACGCAATACCTTATGGTAAATTTTCCTGGTGACAGGCTTTCGTGCCTGTATTAAGGTATCAATAACTGACTCGGAGAAGCCACGCTTTGATAAAATCAAGCATTCAATCTCCAGGCAGTCAGCCTCAGAGAAATTAGATTTGGATGGTTGAAAGGACCCTGAAGTAGAAGGTCCTGTCTCAGAGGCAGAGACCATGGTGGAAAGGATGACATGTCCACTAGATCTGCATACCAGGTCCTGCGTGGCCACGCAGGTGCTATCGGAATCACTGATGCTCTCTCCTGCTTGATCTTGGCAATCAGTCGAGGGAGCAGAGGAAACGGTGGAAACACATAAGCCAGGTTGAAAGACCAGGGCGCTGCTAGAGCATCTATCAGTGTCGCCTTGGGATCCCTGGACCTGGATCCGTAACACGGAAGCTTGGCGTTCTGGCGAGACGCCATGAGATCCAGTTCTGGTTTGCCCCAACGGAGAATCAGTTGTGCAAATACCTCCGGATGGAGTTCCCACTCTCCCGGATGAAAAGTCTGACGACTTAGAAAATCCGCCTCCCAGTGCTCTACACCTGGGATATGGATAGCTGATAGGTGGCAAGAGTGAATCTCTGCCCAGTGAATTATTTTTGAAACTTCTAACATCTCTAGGGAACTTCTTGTTCCCCCTCGATGGTTGATCGAGGGGGATGTTGACCGACTGAAATCTGATGTACCTCAGAGTTGCTAACTGAGGCCAAACCTGAAGAGCCTTGAATATCGCTCTTAGTTCCAGAATATTTATTGGAAGGAGAGACTCCTCCTGAGTCCACGATCCCTGAGCCTTCAGGGAGTTCCAGACTGCACCCCAACCTAGAAGGCTGGCATTTGTTGTTACAATAGTCCAATCTGGCCTGCGAAGGTCATACCTTTGGACAGATGGACCCGAGATAGCCACCAGGGAAGAGGATCCCTGGTCTCTTGGTCCAGATTCAGTTGAGGGGCCAAATCTGTGTAATCCCCGCTCCACTGACTGAGCCTGCATAGTTGCAGGGGTCTGAGATGTAAGCGTGCAAACGGCACTATGTCCATTGCCACTACCATTAAGCCGATTACTTCCATACACTGAGCCACCAAAGGGCGCGGAATGGAATGAAGAACCCGACAGGAATTTAGAAGCTTTGATAACCTGGACTCCGTCAAGGTAAATTTTCATTTCTACAGAATCTATCAGAGTCCCTAGAAAGGAAACTCTTGTGAGTGGGGATAGAGAACACTTTTCCTCATTCACTTTCCACCCATGTGACCTCAGAAATGCCAGTACTACGTCCGTATGAGACTTGGCAATTTGGAAGTTTGACGCCTGTATCAGGATGTCGTCTAAATAAGGGGCTACTGCTATGCCCCGCGGCCTTAGGACCGCCAAAAGCGACCCTAGAACCTTTGTAAAGATTCTTGGGGCTGTAGCTAATCCAAAGGGAAGAGCTACAACTGGTAATGCCTGTCTTGAAAGGCAAACCTGAGAAACCGATGATGATCTTTGTGTATCGGAATGTGAAGATAAGCATCCTTTAGATCCACTGTAGTCATATATTGACCCTCCTGGATCAGTGGTAGGATGGTACGAATAGTTTCCATCTTGAACGACGGAACTTTGAGGAATTTGTTTAAGATCTTTAGATCCAAAATCGGTCTGAAGGTTCCCTCTTTTTTGGGAACCACAAACAGATTTGAGTAAAAACCCTGTTCCTGTTCCTCCTTTGGAACTGGATGGATCCCTCCCATAACTAGGAGGTCTCGTACACAGTGTACTCTTTATCTGGTTTGCAGATAATTGTGAAAGGTGAAATCTCCCTTTTGGGGGGGAAGCTTTGAAGTCCAGAAGATATCCCTGGGATATAATTTCCAAAGCTTGGAAAACACTTTAAATCAAGTTAACAAGCAAATATAAAAAACGGTACTGTGCCTTTAAGAGAAACAAATTTTGTCAGAATTTGAAAAACAGTGAAAAAATGCAGTAAATCAAACGAAATTTTTACAGTGTATGTAATAGGCTAGCAGAGCATTGCATCCACTTGCAAATGGATGATTAACCCCTTAGTTCAAAAAACGGATCAAAAAAACGAAATAGACGGGGTTTTTTTGTTTTTTTTTAACAGTCACAACCAACTGCCACAGCAAGCTGTGGTCCTACCTTCCCCAATAAACGACTTTGGAAAGCTTTTGAGCCCTTTAGAGATGTCCTATAGCATACAGGGGACTCCTGAGGGAAGCTGGATGTCACAGTTTGTAATTTTAACTGCACCAACTGTAACTTTTATACTATAACAGTGGAAAGCCTCAGTAAAACTGTTTCTAGTCAAAATTTAAGCCAGCCATGTGGAAAAAACTAGGCCCCAATAAAGTTTTATCACCAATGCATATATAAAAACGATTAAACATGCCAGCAAATGTTTATATTGCAATATCATAAGGGTATTACCCCTGGGAGTAAGCATGATACCAGTCGTTATTAAATCACTGTATTCAGGCTTAACTTACATTAATCTGGTATCAGCAGCATTTTCTAGTGTTTTCCATCTCTAGAAAAAATTATAACTGCACATACCTGATAGCAGAATAAACTGCACGCCATTCTCTCGCTGAAGTTACCTCATCTGTGTAATCCCCTCAGACATATGTGAGAATAGCAATGGATCTTAGTTACAACCTGCTAAGATCATAGAAACCTCAGGCAGATTCTTCTTCTATTTACTGCCTGAGATAAAATAGCACAACTCCGGTACTATTTAAAAATAACAAACTTTTGATTGAAGAAAATAAACTAACTATATTTAACCACTCTCTCCTACAACATCCTAGCTTGTTGAGAGTTGCAAGAGAATGACTGGCTATGACAGTTAGGGGAGGAGCTATATTACAGCTCTGCTGTGGGTGTCCTCTTGCAACTTCCTGTTGGGAATGAGAATATCCCACAAGTAATGGATGATCCGTGGACTGGATACACCTTACAAGAGAAATAAATTTGTACTTTAGCACAGATTCTGTTTGCTTTCAAACTATTAAGATCGCCATATACCTTTGCTTTCTAACTATTAAGATCGCCATATACCTTTGCTTTCTAACTATTAAGATCGCCATATACCTTTGCAATTGTTGCTTGTTGTTTTTTGTTTTTAACGGTTGTCTATAGAATTCAACTTTTATGCACCTGTAACTATAGTGTTTTATAAATATATAATTCTAGCTTGAATCTCTGTTTGTTAAGAAAAGGGAGACGTCCCTTAATTTTTAAAGGAATAATATTGCTTTTTATAAGAATATGGATTTTTAATAAATAAGATTGTAAACATCACTGGTTATATTGAAATCATCATTTCCAAGCTTTTATTAGCGCTACTTAATCCCCCATTTTTCGTCCATATTCCGTATAAATTCATGTAATATTTCGAAGTACATTAATGTATCATATCAAGCTGATTCTTAACAAAAAAAAAGCTTTAGCTTCCTGCACATTAGTCAGTGAAAACCTTTCATCCTTATACATAAACTGTATCTTTGCTGGATAAATAAGCCTAGCTTGGATGCATTTTTTTAATTAAATTTGAGCAGTAAGGGGCCATTTCTCTTCCCTGGTTCATAGTCTCAGCAGAGAAATCCTGAAATATGAGGATTTTATCTTGGCCTATCATTAAAGGACTCACTGTTCTATATTGTCTCACAATAGCTATCTTATCCTGAAAGTTCAGTTATTTGACCATTATTGGCCTAGGTTTAGTTGTGCCCTCTCTGTTCTCTCTAGGGGGTCCCAGTCTATGGGCTCTTTCTACAAGCATTTTCTGTTCTGTTAACTGGATGCCCAGAATTTGCGGCAGTTCTACAGAGGCGAGCTTAACTAGATTCTGGAACTGAGCTATCTCGGGGAGACCAACAATGTTTAAGTTGTTTCTACTGGAGCGACCCTCTAATTCTTCTAATTGTAAACGGAGTGCCTTAATTTTGTCACCTTGAGTTTTACTAGTTGACTCTTGTGAATACATCTGATCTTCAAAATCTGAGACTCGCGATTCTACTTCTGAAATTCAGGAACTGCTGCTCCAGACCCGTTGGTAAAGAAGTCTGTGTATCTATGCTAGTTTTCATTTATTGTTTTTTAGCCTTTCTATCTCGCTGTTCGGTCGGCATTGCTGGCTATTTACGTTTAGATTGCGTTACAAATTTTTCCATGAATAAAAAACGTAATGTGGAAAAGAAGGGTGAAATCAAAATCTTATATTACTACACGTAGGTGCTACTTTTCTCCTACGTGGCAAGCGTGTATGGTTAGTGAGAAATAAAAAATTAAATCTGTGAAAACATCTGCTCCTACTATTTAAGTGCAAAAAACCCCCACATAGTTGCTATTTGCTTCCTGCGTGTCAAAAGTGTATGTTTAGTGAAAAATAAAAAATGATGTCAGTGATAAGGTCTGCTCTTAATATTTAAGTGCAGAAAAACAAGTGCTAGTGAGTATACTAATCAATTTCAAGAGTGATATGTGAATGCTGTACGACAATGGCAGCTACAGCTAGTAATAGCATAAACAATATGACAAGCCCAGTAAAGACACAATTAGTTTAACAGTTAGGTTTTCAGACCGCGCCTTTAAACTCAATGCTACATTGAGTTTAAAGGTGCGATCGGGCCGACTGAGTATACAGCTGCCCAGACGCTCTTAAGAAAAAAACCCAGACCTGCTCAGCAGAACAAGGAGTGGCGGTCTGAAAAACTAAACTTTATCATAAAATATAGCTGCAATACTTTAATGTATAATGTTTGCGCTAATATACGTGCAGAATTATATAACATTATTTTTTAGGTTTACTGCCCCTTTAATGTAATCTATTGTAGGGCTTGAAACATTTTATACTTGTGGGAAAATTTATCAAGGTGCATTCGAAGCATCTAAAAACTTGCAGTTCAGAGTGAGTCTGCAACCACAAATGTAAGAAGCAGTCTCCTAGGTGGCAGGGATAAACCACCTCAAACTCACTTGGATTGATTGAGAGACGATGCTCTTAAGCAATTGGTTGCCCAAAAGCAGGTGGCAGAATTGAACAGAGTTCTTAGTGGTGATTGCAATTGGACAGGTTCTCTGCTTGATACATTTTTGTGTCTGTTATATGGAGTAGAAATTATCAGGTGGTAAGGAATAATAACAGGAACCCTTCAAAATAGTTTTTTTAAGATCTAGGCCTGTACACACAAGGCTTATTAGTATTATTATTTTATTAATAATACTTCCTCTTTCTCATGATCAACAAAAAGTTCACATTTTGCATTTGAATTGCTTTCTTGTATGCGCTGTAAGACAGTAATTATACTTACACAGTAATTGTGTGTTGAAGTCTAAAGCCTGTGCTTGTCAGTTTCATAAGATCCACACTGCAATACAGATGATGTACGCAACGGGTACTGCAGTATTTGGCTTCACATTTGTAAGGCAAGAAAAACACTTCAACATATTAAAATTATTTTCTTTTATATGAATGCCAATGTTTGAGTACAATGCCCTATTAACTTCTATAGAGTTGTTAAATACATAGTGAATGTTGGCTTTGTAGTGACTGTGCTACTGGATCAGAGCTGGACATGGCTGCTGTACCAGTCAGGGGTGCTATGTGTGGGTAGCCAACTTTAACTATGTGTTTAACCCCTCCCATTGGACTATTTAAGCCTTAGTGCAATAATAACATGCGGTAGCACATTAGTGCTTTGTATTATTGCTGTTTTATGTTTCTTTAAATTTCGGTCAGTCTTCATGCCTGGAGGATAAATGTGGTGTTAACTGACCACCTTCTCATCCTGAATGCAGTATCATTAATAAGTGCTCAAAATTGTTATACTTTCTGTAAAACTAGAAATTGGAGTCATTGCCGATTACGATAATAAGCTTTGCTTATGGTGTTCTGGGCTCCTTACAATGATAATACAGTCTGGAAATGGAGAAAGCTTGAGGTGGAAAGTCTGAAGGATGACGAAAAATATGGCTATTTACTCTGGAAAATATAAACTGCTGTTACAGCAGAACTAAATTATAGCTCTTTGTAGTAGAAAATATAGTGGCGAAAGCTTTTAAATTCCCATCAGTGGCAACAAACTTAAATAAAAAGCAACACTGAAGTGATGAGGAGAAATGCTTGGCACAAAGCTGGAAATATACAGATTCACTGTTTTCTAATGAAACCTAACTTTTTAGACTGTTTACTTTATGGGACGATCTACTGCAAAACTATGTGCAATTCCTTAGAGTAGTGGTTTCCAAAGTGTCCACTACTGCCCCCTGGGGGTTAGTGGGATTACTAGGGGAGGCACTACTAGGCATGAGAGATGGAAGGGGCGCTGTGATTAGCATAGGGGGCACTAGTAGGCAAATAGTGGAAGAGGATGCTAGTATGTCCCTTCAAGCTCATTGATCATAATTAGTTGCGCTATAGTCTAGATTTCTAAAGCGAAACAACTTTCTTGCTTTGAATTTGACATTTTTACCGCTCTCTTCTTTGAAGGCTTTTCCTTTTTTGATTTATGTCTATCCTCAATTTATACTCCTTTCTAACTGCAATATATTGCACATGGTCACTTGTATGGAAGCCACACATTCTTTGTTTAACCAGTGCTGTACATTAGCATGTGTATCACATTAAAGTGATAGTAAACTCTCCCCTTAATAAAGACAGATCTGGAATGTTAGTGATATTTTAGATGCAGTTTAATTCATCAGATGAAATAAAGATGCAATATAACTTACTTTTTAATATAGATATGAAATTCAAATCCTCCATGCTCCGCTGCCCACTTTAAAAGTACATTTTTCTGTGAGCTAATGGTTTGAATGGTTCTCCAATCAGTGCTCTCCCCATATGGCATATTCAAACCGTTAGTTTACCTAAAAATTTACTTTTGAATTGGACGGCGGAGCATAGGGGGATTTGAATTTCATATATATATATATATATATATATATATATATATATATATATATATATATATATATATATATATATATTAAAAGTTATAGAGCATCTTCATAACTGATGAATGAAACTCTATCTAAAATATCACTAACATTCCGGATCTGATTTTAAAAAGGGGAAACTTTACTATTACCTTAACTGCACAGACAGAATTACTTTGTAGTAGCAGGAAACATAGCAAACGGCCTGTTGTGCTTGTCTGAGTAGCTTTGCACAGTCATCTGACTATGTTTTTCTAGTCTTCTGTCACCAGAAATAAACTGTGCAGTGTGCTCTACATAGCACTTTGGTAAGATTAATAGCGTTTCTATAAAGTTTGAGGCAGTTGTACAACTATGCTAGAAGCAAATTAACTCTAGGTTTCCAGAAGTGTGATTTAAGGCTCCTACTAAGTTACCTAAAACCAGACACTGAGAAACTGGAATCCCATTATCAAGCCCATCTGTCATATTAACACATTTTTGAATAGTGAATTAATTAATAAATGTGGTATATAAGACTCTTGCACAACTTTAAGATGCTTCTATTACAATATTAAGATAATACATTTTTAATTAATGAAACTAAAACATTTCATTTAAAATTTGATTAAATGTATAATATTTTGTGGGTAAGCTAGGGGGCGCTGATGAGCTTATGGAACCAGGGGGGCAGAGGTTGGAAAAAGTGTTAGAACCACTATCTAAGAGCATGCAATTTTTGCCTTTTCAACACTCCATATCTATGTATTTAACCACACACAAATAGGTTAAACATATATTTAAAAAAGCCAACTATAAATGTTAGTATATGCCTATCTGGCTTTGTTTGTTTGTTTTTGGGGCAGGGGAAGGCTTATTTTATGATGGCTAATTTATGCACCTAAACCATCAGTTTATTGTAATATTTGAATAAGCATGCCGTTTGTTTATGCAATTATTGCCAAATATTTTTGTTTTTCCAGAGAAATTGTTGATATCAAAATTATGTAAAACCTAGAATACTAGCTATACAAAATCATTTTGTCTAAGCTTTATAATTTAACCTTTCCTTCCCACATTCTTTTTTTTATCAGCCCATTTAGACAGTTACTATGGAGACCAAATGACTATATGCGTAGATGCTGTAGTAGAGTACAGAACAGCATCAGATTATAAATGGAACATTTCCACCTGCAAGTTTTTATAGCAATTAAAAATCAGTAAGTCATAAAATGAGCTTTATGCCACACATAATATGGATGTTTCTGTAGAAGGCCAGCTGTGTAATAATGAATATCAATGGTTTACACAGCAATGGGGGAACAAATAATGCAATATAGCTGAAATTAACACACATAAGCAGATAAAAGGTTATTTCAAATACCATAGATCAATACCCATATGTTGTTATGTGTTTGTTTGGGTGCAAACTCACAATTCTCCTACCCTGCAGTATTTTTAAATGTTTAGGCTTGTTAAAATTACTTCTTGGTAAGACAAGTTATGGTATAAAAGTGGGTGGCTGCTTTTATTTTTTTGTACTAAGAGTAGGGCTGCCAGCTGCCCTCTACAAAAATACTGAGCAACCAGCAGACAATTAGAGAAAGCAGTAGAAGGGTTCTTCATGCCTCAGATCAGATTTCATGGCCCTGCAGCTTCAGTCAGCTGTATTTTCATAGTGGACCTCCGATCAGTCCCCATTACATGTAGTTCCTGTAAGTTATATACATCCACTTCAGACCTCAGGTCAGACTCATGGCCTAGAAGTGTCTATGAAGTCTATGTGTCCATATCCGAAATCAGATCAGATCTATAGTCCTAAAGCTACTGCCAGCCATAAGTTCACATCAGATCAAAAATAATCCATTAAATGTACTTTTTTAATACTTATTTTACTGGACAAAAAGTCAAAATACTGGATAGTTTTAGTTAAAAAAATGAGTCAACTGGCAACCCATTTACTAACTATTGCCAAAGTGGTGGTTGATTCATGAAATCGACTTCCATTCAAAGTAGTAAGGATGAATACCTTAAGGAAATTCAAGAATGCGTGGCATATGCATAAGGTTATCCTAAGGGCTAGATTTATCTGTAGCCAAACATATTGATCGGTTGCAGGCTCACTTGTTTGAGTCGGCAATTGATTTTTCTAGAAGCAGTGGTTAAAGCGGTTTAAATAAATATGGGCAAGCTTCATGGACCCTTTGATCTCTTCTGTTTTCAAAACCTATGTTTCTGTATTTAATTTATATTATATACTTTTTTATACAGATCTAAGGAAGATTGTTTAACCAAAAGTATAAATGACTAGTGTAACCCAAATAACATCAAGAATTTAGTGCCTGTACAGTAAATGCTAGCTGGTCTATTTATAGGGTCAGCTTTTAAAAATACGTTACTTGGAGCCATTGTATGGCTGCAGCAGAGGGGTTTAGCCGAAAATCAAGTTGACATATTGAAATAGGATTCTGTATTGTTGTTTGTTTTCCTTAAGCATATGTAGTTATTTTCTCTGCACTATATCCTGTTATGTCGTAACCAAAATGACTGCTGTTACAGTAGTGTTGTCCACATAAGTGGTGCTAATACACCTGTCCAATGTGATGCCAATATACACACATGCTGGTTGCCTGGTCATCTCTGCCTTTACTTCCTTTGTTCCTCAATCATGCAGCAACTGGTTTACTGTAATCAAAATGACAAGTTGTACACATCTCTATCTACCTCAGCATTTGCCCTGTGTTTGTTTTTAATTACATTTTGGTATTAGAATTATCTTAGTGTATCACATTGTACAACCTGTGACCAATATTGAGTAAAGGAAACTTGTCTGAAGTTAATATCAGTTTGTGAAGGACTTGAAACCTGGAATAGGAGCATTTATCTTTATATGGCCATAAATATGAACTAAATTATATGTAGCCCTTCCTGTTGAACATTTGCACCTGTATACAATCTGCAGGAGATGTTGCCTAGGCAACTATTAGACTGGTTGGTCATGTGATCAAGTGAAACTGAAAGAAGAGTGTAAGACACAGGAGGAAGCAGACATGTCAGAGCAGTGAAGGTGTGTGTGAGGCCTGGCTGTGTGAGAGCTGCAGACTTCATCTTGTAAAGTAACAGCATTCCTCTGCTGATTTAGTGTATGCTGCCAGCTGCAGTCTGTCCCTGTTAGAGAGCTGTGGAGAAGAATGCAGACAAAGTAAATGACTGGCAGACCTTGGAGTTTTCTTTCAGCCTGTTTAGTGGTAAGAAGTATCCTCTCTCCTTGTCATACTGACAGGGCATTCTGTCCATCACATAAACTTATAAACAGCTCTTCCTGTGGATTGCAGTTTCCTATGAGCTGCAACTGTTTAAATGCATGTGGATTACCTTAAAGGGCCCCAACATTTATGTGCACCAACTGGTACCCATCAGCCATTAGGGTGAAGCCTGAGGGTGGGTTCGCAGGTGGTTTGGGAGGGTGCTGGGCCTGGTTAGAGAGAGTCGGTGTGTTAGTTAGCCACTGTATTTCTTGCCTTATTTTTATTTACCATAATCCTTTAATACATGTTCATACTGTTTTACTGTTATTACTGTGTGTGTTGTAGTTATTTATTATGTTCCTGTCTGGGAAACCCATTCTTGCCCTGGATGCCCAGTCAGGTGGAGGCACTGCCACAGTCATGTACCCCAACTCCCAGGTAGCGGAGACTCAGGATCAGCCTGCAGAGCACATGGAGGTAGCTGGGGTAAAGACCCACAGGGGTAATTGTGGGCCTAGGCCAAACCCCGTTACATTTGGTGGTACTGCTGAGATAAATTGGGGTACACCCAGTAAGGATCCGTTAATTCCCCGGCCCACACTCCCATTTGTAACAGATTGGGCCCAGCAACAGAAGGTACCATTGCATCATGCAGTGATGATATGCCAGGTACCTCCCTATAGTGAGATAAAACATGTCACCAAGTGCGTAGAGATTATACTGGGAATAGAGATGGCTACCATCAGAGACATCCTGCATGATTCATACGGTCAAACTTACATGTTAGTATATTCCCATGCAGATTTGAGAGGCCGTCATAGGCCTACATGTCTATACCTTCTTGAAACAGCTCCTGAAGGATGTCGCTTAGTGTACGCTCTCCCTGATAAGGAGGAAGGGGTTACACTGCAGCAACCCTCCACTATAGGCCAAAGAGACTTTAATGTATCAAGTTATTCCCAGATTCTGTCCCCTTTGTCAGAGAAACCCCCCAGGAGATTACCGGTTACCCCTGTAGAGACTGGGGCCATCCCCAAACGAAATGTCTACTTTTCCAGTGTGCAAGGGACAACTGCCCCTAAGACCCCAGATCTAGTGGTTCCCTCATCTCCAACATCCCCAAAACCAGGCGATTCCCTATTGAGAACCACAAGTTCAGGAGAGAGTAACATATCTGAAATACTGCAAAAACTCTCAGAAGCCATAGTAACAGCTACCCATACCCACAGTTACCGTAAGCTGAAAGTGTTTTCTGGGAATCAACCTGTTCCTGCCGGGGAGGAGCCCTTTAAGGCCTGGAAGGATAATGCTGTACAATTATTGGAAGAATGGTCTTGTACGGATAACATAAAAAAACAACGGATAATGGAGAGTCTTCGTTTCCCAGCTACAAATATGATAAGGCTGTTTAGGGGAGTGAATGAACAAGCTACCGCACAAGATTACCTGAAAGTTTTGCAGGATGCGTATGGAAAATCTGAGGACTCTGATGATCTATTAATCAAGTTCCTAGCCACTAAACAGAAGGAACATGAGAAAGCTTCAGACTATATCAATCGATTACAATTGTCACTGGGAAAACTGTTTCATAATGGAGCAGTCACTGCATCTGAGTTGGATGCTCGACTATCCAAACAAATTCAGAAGGGAGGCCTTAGCAATGATCCAGTCATGATCATGTTAAGAGTTAAGTTGGATGATCAAGTCTTGTCCTATTCCACACTGATCCGAAAAGCAAAAATACTGGAGAACCAAATGTCCCCATCTCCTCCACAAAAAGGAAATTCTTCTAAAGCTGCAGATAAAGAGGATATGGAACTGTTCGTCCTTAAAAAAAAGGTAGCTGAATTAGAATTATTGTCTAAGTCATCGCCAAGAAGAACAGATTATTCTCCTACCAGGAGGCAGCACCGCAGGGAGACCACAGGAAGGTTATTCCCAGAGGAACAGTCCCCCCGAGGGAACTGTTTTAAGTGTGGAAAATCAGGGCATTTCAAGCGGGAGTGTCCCACTAATTCATCAGATACAGAAGTGGATGTGCTAGCTATTGAGCTGGAGGAGGCTCAAGCTACCAGTCCTTTCAGGAAAAGAGGAAAAAGAACCACACCCATATTATCTGTGGGGGCCAAGATCGGGCCCAAATCTCTGATACAGTTACAAATAGAAGATATTCATGCCTCGGCCTTGTTAGATACTGGATCCCAGGTCACCATCATTAATAGAGACTTCTATGACCATCATCTAAAACATATTCCCCTGGAGCCAGCAGGAGAGTTGCAGTTGTGGGGAGTGGGATCTCAGGCCCAGCCTGTAGAGGGATGTATAAGAGTGACAATAACAATCCCACAGTTAAACACAGGAATGATCTGCCCTATGGAATTGGAAGCTCTTGTATGCTCCATGAAGAAAACAATGTGCGCCCCAATAATTTTGGGTACCAACGCAAGAATGGTGCAGGACATGTTCAGGGCCTACCTAACTGAAGTGGGAGATGTATCTCTAACCAGACTGATGGAAGTCAGCCCTGTTCTAGGGAAAGAATGCCATCGACTAGCCCTACAAGCTAGACCAGGATCATGCCACTACTCAGGGAAAGAACCTTTATTTGTAAGGCCTGGAGAGACTAAGACTCTACGAGCCATAGCATCTATGCACCATGAAATATCAGGAGGAACCAGGCAATACCTCATTGAGTCCTTGCCTGAGGAGGATGAAAAAAAAGGGTGGACTCTCATACCTGAGGTGAAAGACTGGCGGAATCACTGGTGTAAAGATTTTCCCATAATGATAAGAAACTTAACACCCACAGAGATCAGAATTGATCGTCACCAGAAGATTGGTGTGATTCACTTGTTGGACCAAGTCTCTTCAGTAATGTCTGTAAAGGCAGAACAGGGAGGTGATCATGAAGGACCTATAGTTTTTGAACTGGAAGATTCTCCTCTACCACCAAAGTGGAGAGATAGCCTCCGATCCAAATTAGCTACTCGAGAGAAAGTTTTCTCCAGGAAAGAAATGGATGTGGGATGTGCAAAGAGTGCCACACATGCTATCAGACTTTCTGACCCAGCTCCTTTCAGAGAAAGATCAAGGAGAATACCCCCTCGAGATGTGGAAGATGTCCGGGATATACTCAAACAGATGGAAGAATCTGGCATTATTAAAGAGTCCAGAAGTCCATATGCCTCACCCATAGTGGTAGTTAGGAAAAAGAATGGCACAGTCCGGCTTTGCATAGACTATCGGACTTTAAACAAAAGGACTGTGCCAGATCAATATACTCTGCCACGGATAGAAGATCTGCTAGATGCCCTTTCTGGAAGCCAGTGGTTCAGCGTCCTGGACTTGAGGTCTGGGTATTATCAGGTACCCATGAAGAAGGAGGATCAGGAAAAGACAGCTTTCATCTGTCCCTTGGGATTCTACGAGTTTACCAGGATGCCCCAAGGGGTCACTGGAGCTCCCGCCACCTTTCAAAGGCTGATGGAGAAGACTGTGGGGGATATGAATCCCAAAGAGTGCCTAGTCTATCTTGATGACCTCATAGTGTTTGGAAGGACACCAGAAGAGCACGAACAGCGATTGCTGAAGGTGTTGGATCGACTCCAAGCAGAGGGTCTGAAATTATCAATAGACAAATGTCGATTTGCCCAGAACTCTGTTACATATGTAGGTCACATTGTTTCCGCACAAGGTGTGACAACTGACCCGACCAAAATTGAAGCGGTGATGAACTGGCCCAGGCCAGATAACATCAGTGAGCTGCGCTCATTTCTTGGATTCTGCGGTTACTACCGGAGGTTTGTGAAAGACTATTCAAAGATTGCTCGAGAGCTACACAACCTGTTAAAGACTACCTCAGCTATAGAGGGTGTTAAGGCGCCAAGTCCTAAAGACTCCTTCGGAAAGAAATGGACCTCAGGATGCGAAGAAGCCTTCTTAATCTTGAAGAAAAGACTCACAGAAGCTCCTGTATTGGCATATTCAGATCCCGAGAAACCATATGTGCTCCATGTTGATGCCAGTATGGAAGGCCTAGGGGCCGTATTGCATCAGAGCTACCCAGAAGGGTTAAGACCAGTGGCCTACATAAGTAGAAGTCTAACTGGTGCAGAGAAAAACTATCCGGTCCATAAGCTAGAATTCTTGGCGCTCAAGTGGGCAATTGTGGACAAGTTACATGACTATTTATATGGAGCAACATTCGAGGTAAGGACGGATAACAATCCGCTTACTTATATTCAAACAACAGCAAAGCTGGATGCCACAGGGCATAGGTGGCTGGCAGCATTGTCAAACTATAGTTTCAGCCTTAAATACAAGCCAGGCCCTAAGAATGTCAGTGCGGATGCTCTGTCCCGCAGACCTGGACTTCCTCCTCATGAAGAAAAGGAGGAATGGGAAGAAATCCCTGTGCCTGGGGTAGGAGCCCTGTGCCAAACATATGTAGTGGCTGAGAGGCAGGATGAGTTCTCTGAACTCAGAGGAATAGACTCCATATGTCACTCCCCAGAAGCCGTACCAGAGGTATTCTGTGCTCCAGCAATGCTCCAACAGTGGTCTCACATAACCAATGAAGACAAGAAGAAAGCCCAGTCACAGGACTGGTATATAGGTACAGTCCTCAAGGCAATGAGAGCCAAGAACCCTAAATTACTGAGCTCCCTTCCCATTGGACAAAGAGATTTGTACCGGAGAGAATGGAGTAAACTACATCTAGAAGATGGAATCCTTTATAGAATTATAAAATACCATGACCACCCTGGTCGAAAGCAGCTAGTGTTACCTCATAGATATCGGGGAATGGTCCTGAGAGCTCTCCATGATCAACATGGGCATCTTGGGGTAGACAAGACCTATGGCCTGGTACAAGACCGGTTCTATTGGCCTCGCATGAGAGAACATGTTGAACATTATGTGAAGACCTGCAGAAGATGTATTCAGAGAAAGACTCTGCCTGTGAGAGCTGCCCCTATGGGCCACCTGAGAAGTACAGGACCCCTGGATCTTGTGTGCATGGACTATCTATGTATTGAGAATGATACTACCGGAATTGGGAATGTTCTGGTAGTAACAGACCATTTCACCAGATACGCTCAGGCTTTTCCCACTAAAGACCAGAAGGCTGTGACCGTAGCCAAGGTCCTCTGGCAGAAATATTTTATGCACTACGGTCTGCCCAATCGAATACATTCTGATCAAGGTAGAGACTTTGAGAGTAAGCTGATCAAAGAACTGCTGGATATGTTGCAGGTTCACAAGTCCAGAACAACACCCTACCACCCTGAGGGTGATGCCCAGCCTGAGCGTTTTAATAGGACACTCCTAGACATGCTCGGGACTCTGAAACAAGTGGAGAAGCGGTCCTGGAGTAAGCATGTAGAAGCCATGGTCCACGCATATAATTGCACAAGGCATGAGTCTACAGGATTCTCACCCTATTTCCTAATGTTTGGAAGGGAAGCCAGACTACCGATAGATGTCCGGTTGGGGGTGTCCCCAGATGGGACAAAGTCAGACTCTCACTTCCAGTATGTGAGGACCCTCAGACAAAACCTTCACAGTGCCTACGAGTTGGCCACTCAAGCTGCGGCAAAAATGGAGGAACGCAACAAAAGAAGATACGATACCAAAGTGAAGCATCAGGAAGTCCAAGCGGGAGATAAGGTTCTCCTCCGGAATCTAGGGGTACCTGGGAAACACAAATTAGCAGACAGATGGAAGGATACCCTATTTGAAGTTGTGTCTAAGCTAAAGGGGCTGCCAGTGTATAATATAAAAGGCCCAGAAGGCCGGATCAAAGCTTGGCATAGGAACCATCTACTACCAATAGCCTATATCGATGAAGAGGAAGGGAGTAATAGTGAATGGGAGAAAAGCACAACGGAGAGTCCTGAAAATGAGGCAGTAGAGACCCCAGAAGCTCTTAGTGCTGATGATCAATGGTGGTCTCCTCCTGCTGAGGAAACACAGCACTTTCCTTCCTCTCCTCCCTTAGCCTCCTCTACATTGAATCCCAACAGCCCCAACTTTGTGCCTGGGACCCCAAAAAGAGACTCTTGTATCATGGGAAAGCCAGGGTCTCAAGCATCTGGTGAACTCCCCACCCAAGTGGCCAGAGCTGAAGATTCCCAGGAACATTCTGGACTTCCTCAGAGAGAACAGAGACTGGGTACTAGAATACGACAGCCTCCCAGGGTTCTTACTTACGATCAAGTCGGAGAACCCAGTTATGTACATATGCCCCAGGTACAGTCTAAAATGGTTGATTTACTGTATGCGGTTGCGGACATTATGAATGTTGGAACCTCTCTGTACTAGAATAAACTGTAAGATAGTTAACATTTGTTTATTGGACTGCATTTATTATTATTTATATGTTTTGTTTTTCAATTTACCTCTTGGTGGAACCTTGCCAGTGGAAGGCAAGGATTTTACAAGGGGGAGAATGTAGCCCTTCCTGTTGAACATTTGCACCTGTATACAATCTGCAGGAGATGTTGCCTAGGCAACTATTAGACTGGTTGGTCATGTGATCAAGTGAAACTGAAAGAAGAGTGTAAGACACAGGAGGAAGCAGACATGTCAGAGCAGTGAAGGTGTGTGTGAGGCCTGGCTGTGTGAGAGCTGCAGACTTCATCTTGTAAAGTAACAGCATTCCTCTGCTGATTTAGTGTATGCTGCCAGCTGCAGTCTGTCCCTGTTAGAGAGCTGTGGAGAAGAATGCAGACAAAGTAAATGACTGGCAGACCTTGGAGTTTTCTTTCAGCCTGTGCAGAATCCTGTCAGTGGTAAGAAGTATCCTCTCTCCTTGTCATACTGACAGGGCATTCTGTCCATCACATAAACTTATAAACAGCTCTTCCTGTGGATTGCAGTTTCCTATGAGCTGCAACTGTTTAAATGCATGTGGATTACCTTAAAGGGCCCCAACATTTATGTGCACCAACTGGTACCCATCAGCCATTAGGGTGAAGCCTGAGGGTGGGTTCGCAGGTGGTTTGGGAGGGTGCTGGGCCTGGTTAGAGAGAGTCGGTGTGTTAGTTAGCCACTGTATTTCTTGCCTTATTTTTATTTACCATAATCCTTTAATACATGTTCATACTGTTTTACTGTTATTACTGTGTGTGTTGTAGTTATTTATTATGTTCCTGTCTGGGAAACCCATTCTTGCCCTGGATGCCCAGTCAGGTGGAGGCACTGCCACAGTCATGTACCCCAACTCCCAGGTAGCGGAGACTCAGGATCAGCCTGCAGAGCACATGGAGGTAGCTGGGGTAAAGACCCACAGGGGTAATTGTGGGCCTAGGCCAAACCCCGTTACATATATATGTAGTAAAATATTTATGATAAGCAGATGGTTTCTTCAGGTATTTGTGATATATGATGTATTGTAGCTTTCAGCAGTAGACATAAACCCTACCTCCCAACATTAAAATGCTTAGCTCTGGGAATGGGCAGACATGAGGGTTTTAAGAGAGATAGGTAGTATGGGTAGAGAGGATTAATGGCTTTTTCCTGGGCATCGTTCTAGGTGCACTGGGTTTCTTTCAGAGAAACTGGACACAAATAGGGTACAAAAAGAGGAATGAGGGATAGCAAAATTTGGTAAAAAGAAATAAACTCTGTGTTCTCCAGAGAAGCCAGGTGGGCGCAGTGTAACACGTTCTAACATTTTCTGCTATCCAAAGCACCAAATAATTGAATAATTTAACATAAATGTATTTAATGATAATTTGTGCTATAAACATTGTAAAATGGTAATATTAGCTCATTTTAGCTTAGTAGTGGCTAACATTTCAGTTGGGTGGTCAGTAAATTTAGACGGTTGGTTCACCCATTAAAACCGTCCTGGGGAGGACACTGAAAATTGTGGACATATTTTAAACCTGCACATGGCAGGTTTTCATAAGCCAAACCTCTCTATAATTTAAAGGTTTTTTTAATTGTTTACTCTGAAGCCAAGCAGTGGATATTTTGTTAAAGGAATAGAAACATCAAAATTAAACTTACATGATTCAGATAGAGCATGTCATTTTAAGACACTTTTTACAATCACTTATGTTTTTCAGCAAAGGATAGAGAGAATATAGAGTAAATTTGAAACTATATATACATGTCCTCAGCAGCAACTTTGTGTACTACTAGTAATTAACTGGTCATTGGTGGCTGCACAAATTTCTCTTGTCATTGGCTCACCAGATGGGTTCCGCTCTCTGTCCGTAGTGCAGTGCTCCTCTGGAGCTGATTTAACTGTGTTAAATCCCTTTGCAGGAGTTAAACAAATAGTTTTATGCAATCAAAAGTGCAATAATAAATTGTTTGAATAAATATTTAGAGCATTTTCTTTTTGCACTTTTTATGTCCCTTTTAACACAGTGACATTGGCAGGCTCCGTCATCTCCAGATTTGAGTTCACATTGACTCATTCAAATAAGGAAGGTGGTGGGTGAAGTTTGACTATTAAAATAAATTGCTGCAAACAATGTGTTAATCTGTTCTAACACAGTTCTGCGGATATGTTAATATTTAGAACACTGCAGAAAAAAATGTTGTAATTACAAGGTGTTCACTGGGCCTTTTAATAGCTGTGTTTGCTATTTATTTCTTCTACACTCCTGACTCAATTCATATAGTAATAATCACTGAAGCCATGCCTATGTTTACATATTTAATTATTGTCTGTCACGGGGAATGCTGAAGTTCTGTATGTTACAATTGCTTAGGAAGCAGGTTTCTTACCTTCATAATATTTAGGTGAAGCTTGGGTAGGAAGAAACTGTCTTGGCAAGAGGGCAGCTTTACATTGAATCATATCCCTTTAAAGTGCCATAAAACATGTTGAGATCTGTGCATATCTTAAAAGGGCTTATTAAGTAAAAATAGTTTGCATAAAAAAATGTTTAAAAATAGCTGGCAAGTATTTTAAAATAATTTTCAAAAATACTTAAATAGCCATGCTGTCTGGAGCAGTCTACTCCATCCCCCTTATCAGTGTTTAGACACAGGCATTGTATTTCAACTGAGTTCACAGCTTCTAGGCATGCTCCAGCAGATAAACCTTATTTACTTTTGCATTCTACTAAAACAAAAATAGATATAGATACAGCCATAGGGGCCAATTTACTAAAGTGTGGACTGACATGCTACAATGTAGCGTATCATGTCCGCCGCACATCCATAAATGTTCTGGTGAACTGCTTGTGCAATTCCGCCCCCTGCAGATTCGTGGCCAATCAGCCGCTAGCAGGGGTGTAAATCAGTCCGATCGTATAGGATCGGGCAGATTGAAGACCGCAGCCTTAGAGGCAGCGGACAGGTTATGGAGCAGCGGCCTTTAGACCGCTGCTTCATAACTACTGATTCCGGCGAGCCTAAAGGCTCGCACGGAAACAGGGGCATCAAACTCCATTTGGAGCTTGATAATTCGGCCCCATAGAAGGAAATGTGTGGGGTTAGTTAGAGCTGTACAATTCAGAAACTTAAAAGAAAGGGTTAATGGGAGGCAATGCAGTATACATTTGCAGGTAAAGTAATTAAAGTACATATTATTATATTTTGTCTCTATACCAACTTGTTTTATGTCCCTTTAAGTGGCAGGTGATGAGTCACATTCCATCTTGACTTGTCTGGCATGAGTTGGATTCATATTACTTTGGGTTGTTAAGGAACCAGACATTCCTTCTGATATTGTTCTTCCTGCAAATCTAATTAGGCATTTGTTAGGTCTAATGAATGTCAGGAGGGATATTGTCCGTTTTTTTTGTATTTTCAAATGTCTTTTTATTTACATATTTATGTCATCAACGAATTCAATAATTTAAAGGGCATTTTTATATTTTTCTTAAATCACAATCTAATTCATATTTCCTGCAAACACAAGTTACTGCACAAAATAAATATGTTTATATGTTTTGGAGGGATCAGAAGATATTTGTTTAAAAATATATAAATTCCACTACCCACAAAAATATTGTTGATAATGTCTAACAATATACACAGTACGCACCACTGACCTGTAGTCCTGTGAGTTAAAAAAAACAATGTAGCTAATTTTAGCCCAGTATTGTCTTAAACTTTATATATCAGTAAAATCAGTCAGGTAGTATGCCTATTTATATTAAGGGCCTAATTTTAAGGTGTCAGTGGCTCCCTGGTGCTTGGTTTTGCAATATATAGTTGTATATTGTGCCTCTTTATATTGTGCATTGTGTTAAAGGGACAGTCTAGTCCAAATTAAACGTTCATGATTTCACAGTTAGACAGTGCTAGTTCATGTGTGTCATATAGGTAATATTGTACTCACGCCTGTGGAGTCAGCACTGATTGGCTAAAATGCAAATCTGTCAAAAGAACTGGAATAAGGGGGGCAGTCTGCAGAGGCTTAGATACAAGGTAATCACAGATGTAAAAGTGTAGTAATATAACTGTTGGTTATGCAGAACAGGGGAATGGGTAATAAAGGGATTATCATTTTTTATTTTTTTTTAAACAATAAATATTTTGGACTAGACTGTCCCATTAAGTACACTGAGTTACTGATTTACTGTTTAATTCCAAGGGATCAATTTTAAAGGACATGCATTTGTGTACTATATTTACTGTGCCTCTGTGTGTATTATGGACACAGTAACAGAGGTGATTTACAGGTTTATATGGGAAACTAGGTTCTGTGCTACTCCCACACTGCAATTAAACTGGAAGGAGCTGCTGCACAGATTCAAGGGTGCTCTCATAGAAAAGATGAGATTAGTGCTAATTGGTGCACACAGGGAGAGGGAAACCCCTATTTATGGGGACATTTAGAAACTACAGATAATAGGTCCCATTTGCCAACTAGGTAAAGTGTCTGCTGCCTGCATTTATCATTGAATTAGGAAATCCTTGTGCAGTGCTGCCCCCTGCTCTCACTTGACCTGTCAGTTACTCCGTACAAATGAGTTTGGGGTGTTTAAAATACCATTGCCTGGTGGTAGAGAGGTTGAGAAGAGAAAAACATACAACTGCTACTTCTTTACTTGCAGTAAACAGGCTCACATTATCAATCCTACACTGCAAGGACTCAAAAGCAGCCTCTGCTGTTGATAAACGGGGGTCCTATGTCTTTTTAATTGGTTTCCTACAGCCTGCTCAAGACCATATGAGGAGAGGGTATCATCCAAAGATTTTAAATATGCAGAGAGAGATTAAATGCTTTAGGCGTTTTTCAGAGCAACAAATGACTAAATAAGATTGTCACAATGTCTAGAATGTGAAGCACCCCTCACCTGAATCTTGCTTTTGATAGGGACGTCATCTTAGAAAACCATTGCACAGTGCATTGTTTGGTGTGATTTTACTTTATTTAACTTTTTTTTGTGGTCAGTAGGAAGGTAAATATATTATTACTTAGAGAACCTATGGAAGAAATACAGTTTTACACAGCTGTGTGAGCACTTAGAAATAAATGTTTTAAAGTTATTGACAAATGTGAGAGGAAATAGTAAATCTGTATCAAGACATAAATTATTCATAAGTTTGCTATCAGATTCTATTTTAAAATGGTGGTTTAGGATCTGTACTCAGTACAGAATATCTGGATATTTTACACACAAAAAAAAAGATTCTTTGTGCATTATAACATCTATTCATTGATCTGCTGAGGAGGTTAATTTTCTGTCTGCATGAGATTTTCTTCCTAGCTGCTTTATATTTTTAGAAATTGAAAACTGTTCCAAAGCATCTGGAGCAGGGATTTAATTTTTAGCTAAAGGGATATTCTGCCATTATAATACATTGCTATGTAGTTATTCAAAATACTGGATTACCTTCATTTATAATGTCAGAATATCTCAGTTTATTTATAGAAGCATTTAAACATGAAACTGAGCTGCCTTGCATTTCTTGGTAAAGCAGACATCCCAACTCTCCCTGAAGTTCAGGGAGTCTCCCTGATTGTAATAGCGGCTCCCTGATGCCAGCAAATGGAATGCAATCTCCCTGAAATTCCAAGTACCATGATCCAATGTGGTCCAAACCCGGAAAAGTGTTTCTTTAAGGAATGCCTTCAGTTGCTGGGACGTTATAGAACCCTCAAAGCATGCACCAGTAACCAAAAAGCCCCCACTTATTCTAATAAAATAAAACACAAATACCTTATTTACTGCACGTAATTAAACTTTGTATTCTAAAATATTTAAGCATTCAACAAGCGTACGATCACTGAAAAATAGGTTTGTTGTATGTGGTTGGGAAGCTGCTTTAATGATAAGTCTATCTTATTTAGGGTTTCAAGGTGTCCAATATATAACTGGGAGGGGGGGGGGGGGCGGAACAGTAGCGCGTGAACCCACCTCCCTGAAATGAGTTTTTGCAGGTTGGGATGTCTGAAGACAGCATTAAAAATGCTTTAATAGCTTATTGGTTACACAGATGATTCTGTGACAATAATACTTGTTTCTCTTGTAAGGTGTATCCAGTCCACGGATTCATCCTTTACTTGTGGGATATTCTCCTTCCTAACAGGAAGTGGCAAAGAGAGCACACAGCAGAGCTGTCCATATAGCTCCCCCTCTAGCTCCACCCCCCAGTCGTTCTCTCTGCTGGCTCTAAGCAATAGGGTCCCTCTCGGAAGGGTAAAGTGAATGTGGTGTTAGATTTGTAGTTTTTGTTCTACAAGCAAAAGTTTGTTATTTTAAATGGTACCGGTGTGTACTATTTACTCTCTAGCAGAAAAGAGATGAAGATTTCTGCAGGGAGGAAGATGATTTTAGCATGTTGTAACTAAAATCAACTGCTGTTCCCACAAAGGACTGAGGAGTACAAGAAAACTTCAGTTGGGGGGAACGGTTTGCAGGTTAGGCTGCAATAAGGTATGTTCAGTCATTTATTTCTAGACAAGACTGTGATAATGCTAGAAAAGGACTGATAAGATCCCCATGAGGGAAGGGTAAGCTTTATTCAGAGACTAAGTATGGAATTACAAGCTTACATAACAGGGCTAATTTATGCTGGTTGACACTATTTTATGGCAAACGGTTTTTATTAATATTTATCGTTTTTGAGACACTTTGAAGGTTCCTTTGGGTTTCTTTCAGGGGTTGTTACCCACATGGCTATTATTATAACACTTAGGAGTGTTTCTTTAGACCTCACAGCACCGGAGTAAGGTGGGAGGGGCCTAATTTCACGCCTCAGATGCGCAGTTAGATTGACTAGATCTTCAGGCTGTTTCACATGGAGGGTCCTGCTGCAGTTTGAGGGCCTATAAGAAGCTTTTTTCCCCACAAATCTGGTTCCTAAGGGCAGGTAGGGTGCTGAAGTTGTTTTAACCGGTTGTTAGCTTGCTATTGATCTGGTTTTGGCATTAAGGGGTTAATTGTTTTTCTTGCTAGTTGTGCAATCTTACCAATGCTTTAGGTACATACTGTGAAAATTTCGAAAAGTTTGCTGCATTTTTCACTGTTTTGGAAAATTGTGGGCTTTTTTATCTCTTAAAGGCACAGTAAGGTTTTTTGCAAAGTGTGTTTTTACTTGATTACAGTGTTTTCCAAGCCTGTTTGTCTTACTACTAGTCTGTTAAACATGTCTGCACTAAGAAAAATCCTTGTTCAATGTGTTTAGAAGCAATGGTGGAACCCCCTCTCAGAATGTGTCCCACTTGTACTGATATGTCTATACACTTTAAAGAACATATTGTTGCACTTAAAAATGTGGCCCAAGATGATTCTCAGACAGAAGGTAATGAGGTTAGCCCGTTAACCTCTCCCCAAGTGTCACAACCAGTTACGCCTGCTCAAGCGACGCCTAGCACCTCTAGTGCGTCTAACTCTTTTACTTTGCAAGACTTGGCGGCAGTTATGGATAATACCCTCTCAGTGTTTTTATCTAAACTGCCCGTGTTACCTACAAAGCGTGATAGCTCTGTTTTAAGAACAGATCCTGTGCATTCTGACGCTTTGGTAGCCGTATCCGATATACACTCACAACGCTCTGAAATGGGGGCGAGGGATGTACTGTCTGAGGGAGAAATTTCCGATTCGGAAAGGTTGCTCCTCAGACAGACTCAGATACGTTGGCTTTTAAATTTAAACTAGAACACCTCCGCTTATTGCTCAGGGAGATATTAGTTACTCTGGATGACTGCGACCCTTTGGTGGTTCCAGAGAAATTGTGTAAAATGGACAAGTACCTAGAAGTTCCTGTTTACACTGATGTGTTCCCGGCCCCTAAGAGGATTGCGGATATAGTAGCTAGGGAGTGGGATAGACCAGGTATTCAGTTTGTTCCCCCTCCTGTTTTTAAGAAAATGTTCCCCATATCTGACTCCACACGGGACTCGTGGCAGACGGTCCCTAAGGTGGAGGGGGCTGTTTCTTCACTTGCTAAACGCACAACCATACCAATTGAGGACAGTTGTGCTTTTAAAGACCCTATGGATAAAAAATTAGAGGGTTTATTTAAGAAAATTTTTGTTCAACAAGGTTTTCTTCTCCAACCTATAGCGTGCATTGTTCCTGTAACTACTGCAGCTGCTTTCTGGTTCGAGGTGCTGGAAGATGCGCTCCAGACGGAGACCTCATATGAGGACATTATGGACAGAATTAAGGCTCTTAAGATGGCTATTTCTTTTATCACAGATGCCGCTTTCCAACTAACTAAGTTAGCGGCAAAAAATTCAGGTTTCGCCATTTTAGCGCGCAGGGCGTTGTGGCTAAGGTCCTGGTCGGCCGATGTGTCGTCAAAATCCAAACTATTGAACATCCCTTTCAAAGGAAAGACCCTCTTAGGGCCTGAATTGAAAGAGATTATTTCAGAAATCACTGGGGGAAAAGGCCATGCTCTCCCCCAGGACAAGTCCTTCAAGACGAAGAACAAACAAATACATATTTGTTCCTTTCGGAATTTTAGGAGCATTCTCGCTTCATCCTCCCCTGCTGCAAAGCAAGAGGGTAACACTTCACAACCCAGGGCAGCCTGGAAACCTTACCAGGGCTGGAACAAGGGTAAACAGGCCAAGAAGCCTGCAGCTGCCTCCAAGACAGCGTGATGGGGTTGCCCCAGATCCGGGACCGGATCTAGTAGGGGGCAGACTCTCTCTCTTCGCTCAGGCCTGGGCAAGAGACGTACACGATCCTTGGGCCTTAGAGATTGTTTTCCAGGGATATCTTCTAGAATTCAAGGAATCCCCTCCAAGGGGAAGGTTCCATATTTCTCGTCTGACTACAGACACGACAAAGAAAGAGGCGTTCTTACGCTGTGTAGAAGACCTACATACAATGGGAGTGATCCACCCAGTTCCAATTGCGGCACAAGGACTGGGGTTTTACTCAAAACTGTTTGAGGAATTTGTTTAGAATTTTGAGATCCAGGATTGGTTTGAAAGTTCCTTCTTTTTTGGGAACCACAGAGTCCCATCATTCAAGATGGAGACCATTCGAACAATCTTACCAATGATCCAGGAGGGTCAATATATGACTACCGTGGATCTAAAGGATGCGTATCTACACATTTCTATCCACAAAGATCATCACCAGTTTCTCAGGTTCGCCTTTCTGGACAAGCATTATCAGTTTGTGGCTCTCCCTTTCGGGTTGGCCACTGCTCCCAGAATTTTCACAAAGGTGCTAGGGTCCCTCCTGGCGGTGCTAAGACCGCGGGGCATAGCAGTGGCGCCTTATCTAGACGACATCTTAATTCAGGCATCGACTTTCCAAAGAGCCAAGTCTCACACGGAAATTGTAGTGGCCTTTCTGAGGTCTCACGGGTGGAAGGTGAACATCAAAAAGAGTTCTCTCTCCCCCCTCACAAGAGTTCCCTTCCTAGGAATACTAATAGACTCGGTAGTAATGAAAATATTTCTGACGGTGGTCAGAAAGTTAAAACTCTTAACTACTTGCCAAGCTCTTCATTCCATTCCTCGGCCATCTATAGCTCAGTGCATGGAGACAATCGGATTAATGGTAGCGGCAATGGACATAGTTCCTTTTGCACGGATACATCTCAGACCACTGCAACTATGCATGCTCAGACAGTGGAATGGGGATTATGCAGATTTGTCTCCTCAAATACAGTTGGACCAGGGGACCAGAGATTCTCTTCTCTGGTGGTTGTCTCTGGATCACCTGTCTCAGGGAATGTGTTTCCGCAGACCAGAGTGGATCATCGTAACGACCGACGCCAGTCTGTTCGGCTGGGGTGCAGTCTGGGACTCCCTGAAAGCTCAGGGCTTATGGTCTCGGGAAGAAGATCTTCTCCCGATAAACATTCTGGAACTGAGGGCAATATTCAATGCGCTTCAGGCATGGCCTCAGCTAGCTGCGGCCAAATTCATCAGATTTCAGTCGGACAACATCACGACTGTAGCTTATGTCAATCATCAAGGGGGAACAAAGAGTTCCTTAGCAATGATGGAAGTAACCAAAATAATCAGGTGGGCGGAGGATCACTCTTGCCACCTCTCAGCAATTCACATCCCAGGAGTAGACAACTGGGAGGCGGATTTTCTAAGTCGTCAGACTTTTCACCCGGGGGAGTGGGAACTCCACCCGGAGGTATTTGCCCAGCTGACTCAGCTATGGGGCACTCCAGAATTGGATCTGATGGCGTCCCGTCAGAACACCAAGCTTCCTCTTTACGGGTCCAGGTCCCGGGATCCCCAGGCGGTGCTAATAGATGCTCTAGCAGCACCTTGGTCCTTCAATCTGGCCTATGTTTTTCCACCGTTTCCTCTCCTCCCTCGTCTGGTTGCCAGAATCAAGAAGGAGAGGGCTTCAGTGATTCTAATAGCACCTGCGTGGCCACGCAGGACTTGATATGCAGACCTAGTGGACATGTCATCTGTGCCACCATGGACACTGCCAATGAGGCAGGACCTTCTAATACAGAGTCCCTTCAAACATCCAAATCTAATTTCTCTGCGTCTGACTGCTAGGAGATTGAACGCCTAATTCTATCAAAGCGTGGTCGGTTATTGATACCCTGATTCAGGCTAGAAAGCCTGTCAACAGGAAAATCTACCATAAGATTTGGCGAAAATATCTTTTTTGGTGCGAATCCAAGGGTTACTCATGGAGTAAGGTGAGGATTCCCAGCATTTTGTCCTTTCTCCAAGATGGATTGGAGAAAGGATTATCAGCTAGTTCCTTAAAGGGACAGATATCTGCTTTGTCTATTTTTTTTCACAAACGTCTGGCAGAGGTACCAGACGTTCAAACGTTTAGTCAGGCTTTAGTCAGAATCAAGCCTGTTTATAGACCTGTGGCTCCGCCATGGAGTCTGAATTTAGTTCTTTCAGTTTTGCAAGGGGTTCCGTTTGAACCTTTACATTCCATAGATATTAAGCTTTTATCTTGGAAAGTTTTGTTTTTGGTAGCTATCTCTTCTGCTCGAAGAGTTTGAGTTATCTGCTTTTCAGTGTGATTCACCTTACCTGGTGTTCCATGCAGATATGGTAGTTTTACATACCAAACCCGGTTTTCTTCCTAAGGTTGTGTCTAATAGGAATATTAACCAGGAAATTGTTGATCCTTCTCTGTGTCCTAATCCTTCGTCGAAGAAGGAACGTCTGTTACACAATCTTGATGTGGTTCGCGCTTTAAAGTTCTATTTACAAGCAACTAAGGATTTCAGACAAACAACTTCTTTGTTTGTT
The DNA here is from genome assembly GCF_027579735.1 of Bombina bombina. Classification (NCBI taxonomy): domain Eukaryota; kingdom Metazoa; phylum Chordata; class Amphibia; order Anura; family Bombinatoridae; genus Bombina; species Bombina bombina. Next base: position 630,900,595 of record NC_069501.1, read on the forward strand.
ATCTATTCTGGTAAGAGGAGAGGTCAGAAGGCGACCGCTACCTCTCTTTCCTTTTGGCTGAAAAGCATCATCCGTTTGGCCTATGAGACTGCTGGCCAGCAGCCTCCTGAAACAATTACTGCTCATTCTACCAGAGCAGTGGCTTCCACATGGGCTTTTAAAAATGAGGCTTCTGTTGAACAGATTTGTAAGGCAGCGACTTGGTCTTCGCTGCATACTTTTTCCAAATTTTACAAATTCGATACTTTTGCTTCTTTGGAGGCTATTTTTGGGAGAAAAGTTTTACAAGCAGTGGTGCCTTCCGTTTAAGGTACCTGTCTTGTTCCCTCCCTTCATCCGTGTCCTAAAGCTTTGGTATTGGTATCCCACAAGTAAAGGATGAATCCGTGGACTGGATACACCTTACAAGAGAAAACAGAATTTATGCTTACCTGATAAATTACTTTCTCTTGTGGTGTATCCAGTCCACGGCCTGCCCTGTCATTTTAAGACAGGTGGTTTTTATTTTTAAACTACAGTCACCACTGCACCCTATGGTTTCTCCTTTTTCTTCCTAACCTTCGGTCGAATGACTGGGGGGTGGAGCTAGAGGAGGAGCTATATGGACATCTCTGCTGTGTGCTCTCTTTGCCACTTCCTGTTAGGAAGGAGAATATCCCACAAGTAAAGGATGAATCCGTGGACCGGATACACCACAAGAGAAAGTAATTTATCAGGTAAGCATAAATTCTGTTTTTTTTAAGAGGGAAGACTTACATAAAGGGTTTTCCTTGATTTACCATTTATTTTATTCATTTTGGGTGTTTCAACGCTAGATACACTAGTCTCTGTAGAGGTAATATCAGATACAATGGTCTATGTGGGTATGAGTACAAAAGCGGTAAAATATTCCCGAGTTAGGTTTTACTTACTAGAAGTTACCTCAGTTAATATGAGGTAAGTTGCCACCTCTGTGTGAGAGAGTCCGCCGATGTAGAGATGAGTAACAGCAGGTAAATTCCTTGTGTTGTCCCAGGTGATCAGATCTTACCACAAAGGGAGAGAGTACAAAGATGGTGCAAATTTGTGTATTTAAGCACACAAATGACCAATCTTGGTCATACTCTCACATTTAGAAAAATCAAGCAAGCACATGAGGTATATAAACAGCATAAAATAGCAGATCTTCCACTGTAAAGTACGTGCCAGTGCTAGGACTCTAATAATGGTTCAAGGATTGTAATGGCTAACAGCATTCACAACAAATGCTTTTTTGGAAATGAATCGAAGTATGTTTATATAAAAATGCCTTAGGGGGACAAGAGAATGAAGTGGAAGCTGTCAATATGTTGCTTGTATCCATTTCCCCATTCTGTCAGAGCTCCATCAATCCCATAGTATCTACAGTCTCCACATGTTCCTGCTGTAGAGCTTTACAGATGCACAAGAATTTATGTTTGTCAGTGTTATAAATACAAAATAGGAAACATCAAAAATAGAACCAGAGACAGGGAAAAGGTATAATGACTAAATGTATTTATTTAATAGATCATGCATATGCACGCATAAGATTGGAATCCTAGTAGCTACTATAAAATGATCACAATCATACATACAAAATGAATACTCTCTGTATAGGATATTATAAAAATGCATAAGCAAAACTGCATACGATATATAAAACATAGAAAATATATTGTATGCAGTTTTTCTTATGCATTTTTCTAATATCCCATACAGAGAGTATTAATTTTGTATGTATGATTGGGATCATTTTTTAGTAGCTACTAGGATTCCAATCTTATGCGTGCATATGCATGATCTATTAAATAAATAAATACATTTAGTCATTATACCTTTTCCCTGTCTCTGGTTCTATTTTTGATATTTTGTAGCGCTCTCAAAAGCCTACTATTTAGTTTGTCTCTATTTGAATCACGTCAATTCTATTAGTAGATATATGTAGCTATCACTACACACATAGCTATTCAGCTTATTTTTGTTCACATTGTTTTAAGTATATTGAGACATATTGGTCTGATCACAATGTGGGAGTTATAGCTATTTCCCTGTTATTTATTCATATAGGACCCTTTTCTAGTACACACTCTGCTTTAGCGCCATCCTAGTGTTATAAATACACACTTACAATGCGTTATTCAAAAGCTGTAATAAGGATATACAAAGGAATCTGAACGTGTAGCAGTGATTATAACGAATTTGCAGCATGAGGTAAAAATGACTTGTGACACCCAGCAGCCAGTATCATCAGGATTTGTTAAATAAATTCAGTGTTGCTTTCTGACTTCACAGGGAATCTGGATGATGCATGTTAGTAGCCCATGGTCCAGCTCACACTAATTCTGTAGTTAATCCTCTGGACCACACAGTATTGCCATTCTGCAGTTTTTTAGCTGGTGTCCTCACTTGCACTATGACTTTGCTCTCAACATTTGCAACACACAATCTTCACTGTGCATTCGGCACATTCTTGGCCACTCTGTGGCACCAACAAAATCTTAATAAATAATTGCACATTTAAAGTTGCAAATTTTTTATTTTTTTTAATCTAATATTTGTTTTTACCAGCCTAGTAGAAGTAGAAGTATGAAATGCTTGTATCACTTTTCCCTGGATGCTGCTTATTTCCTTTTTTGCTTTCCTGTGTGTTAGTAAGTGTAGCACTGGCAAGGTAAGTATATGGCACTGAAAATTAGTAATACATATTCCATACCTTTTTGTATCACTCAACAACAAAAAAACATAATTTATGCTTACCTGATAAATTTATTTCTCTTGTAGTGTATCCAGTCCACGGATCATCCATTACTTATGGGATATATTCTCCTTCCCAACAGGAAGTTGCAAGAGTCCACCCACAGCAAAGCTGCTATATAGCTCCTCCCCTAACTGCCATTACCAGTCATTCGACCGAAAACATGCAGAGAAAGGAAAACCATAGGGTGCAGTGGTGACTGTAGTTTAATGGAAAAATTACCTGCCTTAAAGTGACAGGGCGGGCCGTGGACTGGATACACTACAAGAGAAATAAATTTATCAGGTAAGCATAAATTATGTTTTCTCTTGTTAAGTGTATCCAGTCCACGGATCATCCATTACTTATGGGATACCAATACCAAAGCTAAAGTACACGGATGATGGGAGGGACAAGGCAGGTACTTAAACGGAAGTTACCACTGCCTGTAAAAAACCCTTTCTCCCAAAAATAGCCTCCGAAGAAGCAAGGTATCAAATTTGTTAAATTTGAAAAAGTATGAAACGCAGACCAAGACTCCGTCTTGTAATCTGTTCAACAGAAGCCACATTTAAAAAAGGCCCAAGTGAAAACCACAGCTCTAGTAGAATGAGCTGTAATCCCTTCAGGAGGCTGCTGTCCAGCAGTCTCATAAGCTAAATTAATTATGCTTTTTAACCAAAAAGACAGAGAGGTTGCTGAAGTCCTTTGACCTCTCCTCTGTCCAGAATAGACAACAAACAAGGTGAATGTTTGATGAAAATCTGTAGTAGCTTGTAAGTAAAACTTTAAAACACGAACCACGTCCAAATTGTGTAATAGACGTTCCTTCTTTGAAGAAGGATTAGGATACAAGAATGGAACAACAATCTCTTGAGTGATATTCTTGTTAGATACCACCTTAGGTAAAAACCCAGGTTGGTACACAGGACTACCTTATCCGTACGGAGAACCAGATAAGGAGAATCACATTGCAACGCAGATAACTCGGAGACTCTATGAGCCGAGGAAATAGCTACCAAAAAGGAACTTTCCAAGATAGAAGTTTGATATCTATGGAATGAAAAGGTTCAAATGAAGAACCTTAAGAACCAGCTTTAAGCTCCATGGCGGAGCAACATTTTTAACCACAGGCTTGGTTCTAACCAAAGCCTGACCAAATGCCTGAACATCTAGAATACCTGCCAGACGCTTGTGCAAAAGAATAGACAGAGTAGAAATCTGTCCTTTTAAAGAACTAGCTGACAACTCTTTTCTCAAAATCATCTTGGAGAAAAGATAATATCCTGGGAATCCAGACTTTACTCCATGAGTAACCCTTGGATTCATAACAATAAGATATTTACACCATATCTTATGTTAAATTTTCCTAGAGACAGGCTTTTATGCCTGTATTAAGGTATCAATTACTGACTCGGAGAAGCCATGCTTTGATAACATCAAGCGTTCTGTCTCCAGGCAGTCCATCTCAGATTAGTTATATTTAGATGGTTGAAAAGACCCTGAGGTAGAGGGTCCTGTCTCAGAAGCAGAGACCGTGGTGGAAAGGATGACATGTCCACCAGATCTGCATACCAGGTCCTGCGTGGCCACGCAGGCGCTGTCAAAAGCACCAAAGCACTCTCCTGCTTGATCTTGTGCAAACCCCTCCGGAGGGAATTCCCACTCCCCCGGATGAAAAGTCTGACGACTTAGAAAATCTGCCTCCCAGTTCTCAACACCTGGGATAGGGATAGCTTTTAGACAAGAGTGAGTCTCTGTCCAGTGAATTATTTTAAGACTTCTAACATTGCTAGGGAACTTCTGTTCCCCCTTGGTGGTTGATGTAAGCCACAGTCGTGATATTGTCCGACTGAAATATGATGTACCTCAGAGTTGCTAACTGAGGCCAAGTCTGAAGAGCATGGAATATCGCTCCCGGTTCAAGAATATTCATTAGAAGGAGGGTCTCCTCCTGAGTCCACTATCCCTGAGCCTTCAGGGAGTTCCAGACTGTATCCCAACCTAAAAGGCTGGCATCTGTTGTAACAATTGTCCCATCTGACCTGCGGAAGGTCATACCCTTGGACAGATGGACCCGAGATAGTCACCAGAGAAGAGAATCTCTGGTTTCTTGGTCCGGATTTAACAGGAGAACAAATCTGTGTAATCCCCGTTCCTCTGGCTGAGCATGCATAGTTGCAGTGGTCTGAAATGTAGGCGTGCAAACGGTACTATGTCCCTTGCCGCTACCATTAAGCCGATTACATTCATGTACTGAGCCACCAAAGGGCGCGGATGGAATGAAGAACACGGCAGAAATTTAGAAACTTTGACAACCTGGACTCCGTCAGGTAAATTTTAATTTCTACAAAATCTATCAGAATCCCTAGGAGGGAAACCCTTGATATTGGGGATAGAGAACTCTTTCCTTGTTCACTTTCCACCCATGCGATCTCAGAAATGCCAGTACTACGTCCGTATGAGACTTGGCAACTTGGATGTTTGACGTCTGTATCAGGATGTCGTCTAAATAAGGGGCCACTTTTATGCCCCGCGGCCTAAGGACCGCCAAAGTGACCCCAGAACCTCCATAAAGATTCTAGGGGCTGTAGTTAACCCAAAGGAAAGAGCTACAAATTGGTAATGCCTGTCTAGAAAGGCAAACCTGAAAAACCGATGGTGATCTTTATGCATCGTAATGTGAGGATAAGCATCCTTCAAATCCATTGTAGTCCTCTATTGACTCTCCTGGATCATAGTTAAGATGGTACGAATAGTTTCCATCTTAAATGATAGAATTCTAAAGAATTTGTTTAAGATCTTTTAGATCCAAAATAGGTCTGAAGGTTTCCTTTCCTTGGGAACCACAAACCGATTTGAGGAAAACTGTGTCCCTGTTCCTCTATTGGAACTGAATGGGTCACGTACACAATGCAAGAATGTCTCTTTCTTTATCTGGTTTGCAGATAAATGTGAAAGGCAAAAACTCCCCTTTTTTGGGGGGGAAAGTTTTGAAATCCAGAAGATATATCTGGGGTATAATTTCCAATGCCCAGGGATCCTGGGCATCTCTTGCCCACGCCTGGGCGAAGAATGAAGTCTGCCCCTATAGGATCCGTTACCAGATAGGGGTCCGTTCCTCATGCTGTTTTAGAGGCAGCAGCAGGCTCCTTGACCTGCTTATCTTTGTTCCAGGTCCGGTTGTCTCCAGACCGCCTTGGACTGAGCAAAAGTTCCCTCTTATTTTGCCTTAGAGGAAGTTGATGCCACACCTGCCTTGAATTTTCGAAAGGCACGAAAATTAGGCCTTTTTTGTCCCTTGATTTGGACCTGTCCTGAGGAAGGGCATGATCTTTTCCTCCAGTGATATAAGTAATAATCTCCTTCAAACTAGGCCTGAATAGGGTCTGCCCCTTGAAGGGAAGTTAAGTAGCTTATTTATTAAAGTCACGACAGCTGACCATGATATAAGCCATAGCGCTCTGCGCGCCAGTATAGTAAAAAACAGAATTCTTAGCCGTTAGTCTAGTCAAAGGAACAAAGGCATCAGAAAACAAAGGAATTGGCTAGCTTAAGTGCTCTAAGCTTGTCAAATATATTCATCCAATGGAGCCTGTAAAGCCTCATCAAGAGACTCAAACCAGAACGCCGCAGCAGCAGTGACAGGAGCAATGCGTGCAAGGGGCTGCAGGATAAAACCTTGTTGAATAAACATTTTTTATCCATTGGATCTAAAAAAGCACAACAGTCCTCGCTTAGCTAGAGTAGAAACTCTTCTCTCCACCTTAGGAACTGTCTGCCATAAGTCCCGTGTGGTGGCAACTATTAGAAAACATTCTTCTAAAAAATAGGAGGGGAAGAGAACGGCACACCTGGTCTATCCCATTCCTTATGAAAAATTTTAGTAAACCTCTTTAGGTATTGGAAAAACATAAGTACACACCGGCACTGCATATTATTTATCCAGTCTACACAATTTCTCTGGCACTGCGATTGTACACATTCATTCAGAGCAGCTAAAGCCTCCCTGAGCAACAAGTGGAGGTTCTCAAGCATAAATTTTAAATGTAGAAATATCAGAATCAGGTTAAATCATCTTCCCTGAGTCACAAATATCACCCACAGACTAAGCATATTGTGAGGTAGTATCAGACATGGTTCTTAAAGCGTCTGTATGCTCTGTATCTACCCCCAGAGCTGTTTTGCTTTCCTTTAATTTCAGGTAGTCTGACTAATACTGCTGCCAGTGTATTATACACAACCTTTGCCATGTCTTGTAAAATAAACGCTATGGGCGCCATTGATATACTTGGCGCCATTTGAGCGTGAGTCCCTGGAGCGGGAGTCAAAGGGTCTGACACGTGGGGAGAGTTAGTCGGCATAACTTCCCCCTCGACAGAATCCTCTGGTAAAATAAACGCTATGGGTGCCCTTGATGTACTTGGCGCCATTTGAGCGTGAGTCCCTAAAGCGGGAGTCAAAGGGTCTGACACGTGGGGAGAGTTAGTCGGCATAACTTCCCCCTCGACAGAATCCTCTGGTGATAATGTTTTTAAATACAAAAAATGATCTTTATTGTTTAACATGAAATCAGTACATCTGGTACACATTCTAAAATGGGGTTCCACCATGGCTTTAAACATAATAAACACAGAGCCTCCTCTATGTTAGACATGTTAGAACTAATAAAGAGACTAGTAAGCTTGGAAAACACTTTAAATCAAGTTAACAAGCAAATATAACAAACGTTACTGTGCCTTTAAGAGAAACAAATTTTGTCAAAATTTGAAAAACAGTGAAAAAAGGCAGTAAATCAAACAAAATTTTTACAGTACATGTAATAAGTTAACAGAGCATTGCACCCACTTGCAAATGGATGATTAACCCCTTAATGCAAAAAACAGATTAAAAAAAAAAAAAAAGACATTTTTTTAAACAGACACAACAAAACTGTGGATTACCTTCCCTATAACTGTTTCTATGCAAAATTTAAGCCAGCCATGTGGAAAAATTAGGCCCCAATAAGTTTTATCACCAAACATATGTTAAAAAACGATTAAACATGCCAGCAAACGTTTTAAAACACATTCTTATAAGAGTATGTATGTCTATTAATAAGCCTGATCCAGTCGCTATCCCTGCATTTAAGGCTTTACTTACATTACTTCGGTATCAGCAGTATTTTCTTAGTCAATTCCATTCCTTAGAAAAATATATTACTGCACATACCTTAGCATATATCTCTATCAATCAGCCTGGTACCAGTCGCTTTCACTGCATTTAAAGGCTGTACTTACATTACTTCGGTATCAGCAGTATTTTCTTAGTCAATTCCATTCCTTAGAAAAATATTTTACTGCACATACCTTATTTGCAGGAAAACCTGCACGCCATTCCCCCTCTGAAGTACCTTACTCCTCAGAATGTGTGAGAACAGCAACTGGATCTTAGTTACGTCTGCTAAGATCATAGAAAAAACGCAGGCAGATTCTTCTTCCAAATACTGCCTGAGATAAACAGCACACTCCGGTGCCATTTAAAAATAACAAACTTTTGATTGAAGAAATAAACTAAGTATAAAAAACCACAGACTCTCACGACCTCCTATCTATGTTGAGACTTGCAAGAGAATGACTGGTAATGGCAGTTAGGGGAGGAGCTATATAGCAGCTTTGCTGTGGGTGGACTCTTGCAACTTCCTGTTGGGAAGGAGAATATATCCCATAAGTAATGGATGATCCGTGGACTGGATACACTTAACAAGAGAAAAGAGTCTAAACTACAAGCACATATGGGCCTGTTTATCACATAATCAGTTTATATTTTTAACATGGGTGGGAAAAAAGCACTATAGTTTACTAGTCCGTTATAAAAAAAAACCCTACTTGTCCAGAGGGAAAATGTTACTGCACGACTCAATGTTAAAGATGGGAAAAAGCTGATCTGTGCAAATCTTAGTGTGTTCTATTTTCACAAAAAGAAATCCGGCTCTGTAAATAGCCAAATGCCACTGGCGGCCGCTATATATATATATATATATATATATATATATATATATATATATATATATATATATATATATATATATATATATATATATAATGAGATACAGACTGCACGCCAGAATCCAAAATGACGCCCAGGGTGCACCGAACAGGTAAATAGAAATGGAAAAGAAAGAGCACTCCGCAGGTCTTGGCAATAATAGTAATCTTTACTGTGAACGTTTTCGGACAAAAAAGTCCGTCCTCAGACAAAGTTTTGCAAACACACTTACCCGCCACCTTATAACCCTACAACTAAACGCCGCATGCACGCTCTCCCGAGTTGGCCCGCCCCCAGAGGTTACGTCACCGTCCCGGGCAACGTGATGAACAGCTGTGAAAGTAAAAACAAAACATGACAAGGGATATGGTACATGATAAAACAATGATACATCTTAACGAATGAATCAAAAACAAAAGAAAGGCAAAGATTAGGGAAAAGGCAAGAAATCAAAGAACATATGTTAAGCGACTATTTCATAGTTATGAGAAGAGGCACCAAACAAACGCTATGCAGCGAAAATTATAGTATAGTATAATACACACACCAGATTATGGCATATACAAAGGTAATATACAACAATATGCAATATAATTGAAAAATGATAAATGATATTAGTCACTATATACAATTTTATAGTGCATATTTTTGCATATTTCCTTTGTATATGCCATAATCTGGTGTGTGTATTATACTATACTTTAATTTTCGCTGCATAGCGTTTGTTTGGTGCTTCTTCTCATAACTATGTACCATATCCCTTGTCATGTTTTGTTTTTGTTTTTACTTTCACAGCTGTTGGTCACATTGTCCGGGACGGTGACGTAACCTCTGGGGCCGGGAGAGCGTGCATGCAGCGTTTAGTTGTGGGGTTATAAGGTAGAGGGTAAGTGTGTTTGCAAAACTTTGTCTGAGGACGGACTTTTTTGTCCGAAAACGTTCACAGTAAAGATTACTATTATTGCCAAGACCTGCGTAGTGCTCTTTCTTTTATATTTATATATATATATATATATATATATATATATATATATGTATGTATGTATGTGTGTGTATGTATGAATATATACACAGTTGTGCTCATAAGTTTACATACCCTGACAGAATTTATGATTTCTTGGCGATTTTCCAGAGAATATGAATGATAACACAAAAACGTATCTTTCACTCATGGTTAGTGTTTGGCTGAAGCCATTTATTATCAATCAACTGTGTTTACTCTTTTCTCTTGTTAAGTGTGTTCAGTCCACGGGTCATCCATTACTTATGGGATATATTCTCCTTCCCAACAGGAAGTTGCAAGAGGATCACCCAAGCAGAGCTGCTATATAGCTCCTCCCCTCACATGTCATATCCAGTCATTCTCTTGCAACCCTCAACAAAGAAGGAGGTCGCGAGAGGAGCTGGAGTTTTTACTTAACTATTAACTATTCTTCAATCAAAAGTTTGTTATTTTAAATGGCACCGGAGTGTGCTGTTTTTCTATCTCAGGCAGTATTGGAAGAAGAAACTGCCTGCGTTTTTTATCTATGATCTTAGCAGGCGTAACTAAGATCCACTGGCTGTTCTCGACATTCTGAGGAGTGGGGTAACTTCAGACTGGGAATAGCATGCGGGGTCCTCCGCAAATGAGGTATGTGCGGTACTTTATTTTCTGGGAATGGAATTGACTAAGAAAATACTGCTGTTACCGTATGATGTAAGTACAGCCTTAAATTCAGTAGTAGCAACTGGTATCAGGCTGATAAATGTATGCGCAGTCGAGTTATATTCTAGGGACTAGAATTTGACTGAGAAAATACTGTTAACACTGAAATAATATTTAAGCCTTCTCTGCAGTGGTAGCGACTGGTAGCAGGCTTAGTGATAGCTTTGCATGACATTAAAAAATGTTGTTTTTTAATAAAACGTTTACTGGCATGTTATTCGTTTTTTGTGAGGTACTTTGGTGATAAATCGCTTTGGGCATGATTTTTTCCACATGGCTAACATATTTTTCTGCATGGAAACCGTTATATCAGGGCTCCCACTGTTGTGATTGGAGTGGGAGGGCCCTTGTTTTAGCGCCTTGTTGCGCAGTTAAAATTATTGCACACTCTTTCTGCTTCTTCCTCCTTGATCCAGGACGTCTCTAGAGAGCTAAGGGGTCTGCAAATTTCATTTGTGAGGGAGGTAATCAGTCACAGCAGATCTGTGACAGTGTGCTGACTGTGATTAAAAGCGTTAAATCTTAATTGATATCTGTTTTATCCGTTTTGGGTATCGAGGGGTTAATCATCCTTTTGCTAATGGGTGCAATCCTCTGCTAATAGTACACTTCTTGTTAAGAATTGTTTAATTATATTGCTTGTAAAACTTATTGAAAGTGATTTCCAAGCTTGCTAGTTTCATTGCTGTCTGTTTTAAACATGTCTGATTCAGAGGAAACTGTTTGTTCATCATGTTCAAAAGCCAATGTGGAGCCCAATAGAACGATGTGTACCAATTGTATTGATATTGCTTTGAATAAAAGTCAATCTGTACCGATAAAGAAGCTATCACCAGACAACGAGGGGGAAGTTATGCCGCCTAACTCTCCTCACGTGTCAGTACCTGCGTCTCCCGCTCGGGAGATGCGTAGGATTGAGACACCTAGTACATCTAGGCCCTTACAAATCACTTTACATGATATGGCTAATGTTATGAAAGAAGTATTATATAATATGCCCGAATTAAGGGGCAAACGCGATAGCTCTGGGTTAAGGACAGAGCGCGCTGATGACACGAGAGCCATGTCTGATACTGCGTCACAACTTGCAGAACATGAGGACGGTGAGCTTCATTCTGTCGGTGACGGTTCTGATTCGGGGAGACCGGATTCAGAAATTTCAAATTTTAAATTTAAGCTTGAGAACCTACGTGTGTTACTAGGGGAGGTATTAGCGGCTCTGAATGATTGCGACACGGTGGCAATTCCAGAGAAATTGTGTAGGTTGGATAGATACTATGCGGTACCGGTGTGTACTGACGTTTTTCCTATACCAAAAAGACTTACAGAGATTATCAGTAAGGAGTGGGATAGACCCGGTGTGCCTTTTTCCCCTCCCCCGATATTTAGAAAAATGTTCCCTATAGACGCCACCACACGAGACTTATGGCAGACGGTCCCTAAGGTGGAGGGAGCAGTTTCTACGTTAGCCAAGCGTACCACTATCCCGGTGGAGGATAGCTGTGTTTTCTCAGATCCAATGGATAAAAAATTAGAGGGTTATCTTAAGAAAATGTTTGTTCAACAGGGTTTTATATTGCAGCCTCTTGCATGCATTGCGCCTGTCACGGCTGCTGCGGCATTCTGGTTTGAGTCTCTGGAAGAGGCGATTCGCACAGAGCCGTTGGATGAGGCCTTGAGCAAAGTTAGAACCCTTAAGCAAGCTAATGCGTTTGTTTCAGATGCCGTAGTACATCTAACCAAACTTACGGCTAAAAATTCCGGATTCGCCATACAGGCGCGCAGAGCGCTCTGGCTTAAATCCTGGTCAGCGGATGTAACTTCTAAGTCTAAACTACTTAACATTCCTTTCAAAGGGCAGACCTTATTCGGGCCCGGCTTGAAGGAAATTATTGCTGACATAACGGGAGGTAAGGGCCACGCCCTTCCTCAGGACAGGGCCAAACCAAAGGCCAAACAGTCTAATTTTCGTGCCTTTCGTAACTTCAAGGCAGGAGCAGCATCGACTTCCTCCGCTCCAAAACAGGAAGGAACTACTGCTCGTTACAGACAAGGTTGGAAAGGCAACCAGTCATGGAACAAGGGCAAGCAGTCCAGAAAGCCTACTCCCGCCCCTAAGACAGCATGAAGTCAGGGCCCCCTATCCAGAGACGGATTTAGTGGGGGGCAGACTTTCTCTCTTTGCCCAGGCTTGGGCAAGAGATGTGCAGGATCCCTGGACGTTAAAGATTATATCTCAGGGATACCTTCTGGATTTCAAATCCTCTCCTCCACAAGGGAGGTTCCATCTTTCGAGGTTATCGACAAACCTAGTAAAGAGAGAGGCATTTCTACAATGTGTACAAGACCTCTTAATCATGGGGGTGATCCACTCAGCTCCGCGATCGGAAAAGGGACAAGGATTTTACTCAAATCTATTTGTGGTTCCCAAAAAAGAGGGAACCTTCAGACCAATCTTGGATTTAAAGATCTTAAACAAATTCCTAAGGGTACCATCATTCAAGATGGAAACCATTCGAACCATCCTACCCATGATCCAAGAGGGTCAATATATGACCACGGTGGACTTAAAGGATGCTTACCTTCATATACCGATTCACAAAGATCATTATCGGTACCTGAGGTTTGCCTTTCTAGACAGGCATTACCAGTTTGTGGCTCTTCCCTTCGGGTTAGCCACGGCCCCGAGAATTTTTACGAAGGTTCTGGGCTCACTTCTGGCGGTACTAAGACCACGAGGCATAGCGGTGGCTCCGTACCTAGACGACATTCTGATACAAGCGTCAAGTTTTCAGAATGCAAAGTCTCATACAGAGATAGTTCTAGCATTTCTGAGGTCGCATGGGTGGAAAGTGAACGTGGAAAAGAGTTCTCTGTTACCACTCACACGGGTTCCTTTTCTAGGGACTCTTATAGATTCTGTAGAGATGAAGATTTACCTGACGGAGTCCAGGTTATCAAAGATTCTCAATGCTTGCCGTGTCCTTCATTCCATTCCAAGCCCATCGGTAGCTCAGTGCATGGAGGTAATCGGCTTAATGGTAGCGGCAATGGACATAGTGCCATTTGCGCGCCTGCATCTCAGACTGCTGCAACTATGCATGCTCAGTCAATGGAACGGGGATTTCTCAGATCTGTCCCCTTTGCTAAATCTGGACCAGGAGACCAGAGATTCGCTTCTCTGGTGGTTGTCACCGGTTCATCTGTCCAAAGGAATGACCTTTCGCAGGCCAGATTGGACGATTGTAACAATGGATGCCAGCCTTCTAGGCTGGGGAGCAGTCTGGAATTCCCTGAAGGCTCAGGGATCGTGGACTCAGGAGGAGAAACTCCTCCCAATAAACATTCTAGAATTAAGAGCAATATTCAATGCTCTTCTGGCTTGGCCTCAGTTAGCAAAGCTGAGGTTCATCAGATTTCAGTCGGACAATATCACGACTGTGGCTTACATCAATCATCAAGGGGGAACCAGGAGTTCCCTAGCGATGTTGGACGTCTCGAAGATAATTCGCTGGGCAGAGTCTCACTCTTGCCACCTGTCAGCGATTCACATCCCAGGCGTAGAGAACTGGGAGGCGGATTTCCTAAGTCGCCAGACTTTTCATCCGGGAGAGTGGGAACTTCACCCGGATGTATTTGCTCAACTGATTCGTCGTTGGGGCAAACCGGATCTGGATCTCATGGCATCTCGCCAGAACGCGAAGCTTCCTTGTTACGGATCCAGGTCCAGGGACCCGGGAGCGGTGCTGGTAGATGCATTAGCAGCCCCTTGGGTTTTCAACATAGCTTATGTGTTTCCACCATTTCCGTTGCTACCTCGGCTGATTGCCAGAATCAAACAGGAGAGGGCATCGGTAATTCTGATAGCGCCTGCGTGGCCACGCAGGACCTGGTATGCAGACCTAGTGGACATGTCGTCCTGTCCACCATGGTCTCTTCCTCTGAGGCAGGACCTTCTAATTCAGGGTCCTTTCAACCATCCAAACCTAATTTCCCTGAGGCTGACTGCCTGGAAATTGAACGATTGATTCTATCAAAGCGTGGGTTTTCGGATTCGGTTATTGATACATTAATACAGGCTCGGAAACCTGTGACAAGAAAAATTTACCATAAGATATGGCGTAAATATTTATATTGGTGCGAATCCAAGAGTTACTCATGGAGTAAGGTTAGGATTCCTAGCATATTAGCTTTTCTACAAGAGGGTTTAGAAAAGGGTTTATCCGCTAGTTCGCTAAAGGGGCAGATTTCGGCTCTGTCTATTCTTTTACACAAACGTCTGGCAGAGCATCCAGACGTCCAGGCCTTTTGTCAGGCTTTGGCTAGAATTAAACCTGTGTTTAAAGCTGTTGCTCCTCCGTGGAGCTTAAACTTGGTTCTTAAAGTTCTTCAGGGTGTTCCGTTTGAACCCCTTCATTCCATTGATATTAAGCTTTTATCTTGGAAAGTTTTGTTTTTGATGGCTATTTCCTCGGCTCGAAGAGTCTCTGAGTTATCTGCCTTACATTGTGATTCTCCTTATCTGATCTTTCATTCAGACAAGGTAGTTCTGCGTACTAAACCTGGGTTTTTACCTAAGGTTGTTTCTAACAGGAATATCAATCAAGAGATTGTTGTTCCATTGTTATGTCCTAATCCTTCTTCAAAGAAGGAACGTCTTTTGCATAATCTAGACGTGGTCCGTGCTCTGAAGTTCTACTTACAGGCAACTAAAGATTTTAGACAAACTTCTTCTCTGTTTGTCGTTTACTCTGGACAGAGGAGAGGTCACAAGGCTTCGGCTACCTCTCTCTCTTTTTGGCTTCGTAGCATAATACGTTTAGCCTATGAGACTGCTGGACAGCAGCCTCCTGAAAGAATTACAGCTCATTCCACTAGAGCTGTGGCTTCCACCTGGGCCTTTAAGAATGAGGCTTCTGTTGAACAGATTTGCAAGGCTGCAACTTGGTCTTCACTTCATACTTTTTCCAAATTTTACAAATTTGACACTTTCGCTTCTTCGGAGGCTGGTTTTGGGAGAAAGGTTCTACAGGCAGTGGTTCCTTCTGTTTAATGTTCCTGCCTTGTCCCTCCCATCATCCGTGTACTTAGCTTTGGTATTGGTATCCCATAAGTAATGGATGACCCGTGGACTGAACACACTTAACAAGAGAAAACATAATTTATGCTTACCTGATAAATTTATTTCTCTTGTAGTGTGTTCAGTCCACGGCCCGCCCTGTCTTTTTTGAGGCAGGTTCTACATTTTAAAATTATAACTCCAGTCACCACTGCACCTTATAGTTTCTCCTTTCTCGTCTTGTTTCGGTCGAATGACTGGATATGACATGTGAGGGGAGGAGCTATATAGCAGCTCTGCTTGGGTGATCCTCTTGCAACTTCCTGTTGGGAAGGAGAATATATCCCATAAGTAATGGATGCCCCGTGGACTGAACACACTACAAGACAAATAAATTTATCAGGTAAGCATAAATTATGTTTTTAAATCGTAATGACAACAGAAACTACCCAAATGACCCTGATCAAAAGTTTACATACCCTGGTGATTTTGGCTTGATAACATGTACACAAGTTAACACAAAGGGGTTTGAATGGCTATTAAAGGTAACCATCCTCACCTGTGATCTGTTTGCTTGTAATTAGTGTGTTTGTATAAAAGGTCAATGAGTTGCTGGACTTCTGACAGACCCTTGCATCTTTCATCTAGTGCTGCACTGACGTTTCTGGATGTATATATATATATAACATAAATTATGTAAGAACTTACCTGATAAATTCATTTCTTTCATATTGGCAAGAGTCCATGAGCTAGTGACGTATGGGATATACATTCCTACCGGGAGGGGCAAAGTTTCCCAAACCTCAAAATGCCTATAAATACACCCCCCACCACACTTCACCACAATTCAGTTTAACGAATAGCCAAGAAGTGGGGTGATAAGAAAGGAGCGAAAGCATCAACAAGGAATTGGAATAATTGTGCTTTATACAAAAAAATAATAACCACCACAAAAAGGGTGGGCCTCATGGACTCTTGCCAATATGAAAGAAATTAATTTATCAGGTAAGTTCTTACATAAATTATGTTTTCTTTCATGTAATTGGCAAGAGTCCATGAGCTAGTGACGTATGGGATAGCAAATACCCAAGATGTTGAACTCCACGCAAGAGTCACTAGAGAGGGAGGGATAAAAATAAAGAAAGCCAATTCCGCTGAAAAAAGAATCCACAACCCAAATCAAAAAGTTTAAATCTTATAATGAAAAAAACTGAAATTATAAGCAGAAGAATCAAACTGAAACAGCTGCCTGAAGAACTTTTCTACCAAAAACTGCTTCTGAAGAAGAAAAAACATCAAAATGGTAGAATTTAGTAAAGGTATGCAAAGAAGACCAAGTTGCTGCTTTGCAAATCTGATCAACAGAAGCTTCATTCTTAAAAGCCCAGGAAGTAGAAACTGACCTAGTAGAATGAGCCGTAATCCTCAGAGGCGGGGATTTACCCGACATAAGCATGATGAATCAAAAGTTTTAACCAAGAAGCCAAAGAAATAGCAGAAGCTTTCTGTCCTTTCTTAGGACCAGAAAATATAACAAATAGATTAGAAGTCTTTCTGAAATCTTTAGTAGTTTCAACATAATATTTCAAAGCTCTTACCACATCTGAAGAATGCAAAGATCTTTCCAAAGAATTCTTAGGATTAGGACACAACGAAGGGACAACAATTTCTCTACTAATGTTGTTAGAATTCACAACCTTAGGTAAAAATTTAAATGAAGTCCGCAAAAACGCCTTATCCTGATGAAAAATCAGAAAAGGAGACTCACAAGAAAGAGCAGATAATTCAGAAACTCTTCTAGCAGAAGAGAGCCAAAAGAAACAATACTTTCCAAGAAAGTAACTTAATATCCAGAGAATGCATAGGCTCAAACGGAGGAGCCTGTAAAGCTCTCAAAACCAAATTAAGACTCCAAGGAGGAGAGATTGACTTAATGACAGGCTTGATAGGAACCAAAGCCTGTACAAAACAACAAATGTCAGGAAGATTAGCATTTTTTCTGTGAAACAGAACAGAAAGAGCAGAGATTTGTCCTTTCAAGGAACTTGCGGACAAACTCTTATCCAAACCATCCTGAAGAAACTGTAAAATTCTAGGAATTCTAAAAGAATGCCAAGAGAACTTATGAGAGGAACACCATGAAATGTAAGTCTTCCAAACTCGGTAATAAATATTTCTAGACACAGATTTACGAGCCTGCAACATAGTATTGATCACTGAGTCAGAGAAACCTCTAAGCGTTCAATCTCCATACCTTCAAATTTAATGATTTGAGATCCTGATGGAAAAACGGACCTTGAGATAGAAGGTCTGACCTTAACGGAAGTGGCCAAGGTTGGCAACTGGACATCCGAACAAGATCCGCATACCAAAACCCATGTGGCCATGCTGGAGCCACCAGCAGTACAAACGAACGTTCCATTATGATTTTGGAAATCACTCTTGGAAGAAGAACTAGAGGCGGAAAGATATAAGCAGGTTGATAATTCCAAGGAAGTGACAACGCATCCACTGCTTCCGCCTGAGAATCCCTGGATCTGGACAGATACCTGGGAAGTTTCCTGTTTAGATGAGAAGCCATCAGATCTATTTCTGGAAGCCCCCATATCTGAACAATCTGAAGAAACACATCTGGGTGAAGAGACCATTCTCCCGGATGTAAAGTCTGGCGACTGAGATAATCCGCTTCCCAATTGTCTATACCTGGGATATGAACCGCAGAGATTAGACAGGAGCTGGATTCCGCCCATGCAAGTATCCGAGATACTTCTTTCATAGCCTGAGGACTGTGAGTCCCACCTTGATGATTGACATACGCTACGGTTGTGACATTGTCTGTCTGAAAACAAATAAACGATTCTCTCTTCAGAAGAGGCCAGAACTGAAGAGCTCTGAAAATCGCACGGAGTTCCAAAATATTGATTGGTAATCTCGCCTCTTGAGATTTCCAAACCCCCTGGGCTGTCAGAGATCCCCAGACAGCTCCCCAACCTGAAAGACTTGCATCTGTTGAAATCACAGTCCAGGTTGGACGAAGAAAAGAGGCCCCTTGAACTAAACGGTGGTGATTTAACCACCAAGTCAGAGATAGTCGAGTATTGGGATTTAAGGATATCAATTGTGATATCTTTGTATAATCCCTGCACCAAAGGTTCAGCATACAAAGCTGAAGAGGTCTCATGTGAAAACGAGCAAAGGGGTTCGCGTCCGATGCTGCAGTCATGAGACCTAAAACTTCCATGCACATAGCTACTGAAGGGAATGACTGAGACTGAAGGTTCCGACAAGCTGGAACCAATTTCAGACATCTTTTGTCTGGTAGAGACAAAGTCATGGATACTGAATCTATTTGGAATCCCAAAAAGGTTACCCTTGTCGGAGGAATCAAGGAACTTTTTGGTAAATTGATCCTCCAACCATGTTTTTGAAGAAACAACACAAGTTGATTCGTGTGAGATTCTGCAGAATGTAAAGACTGAGCAAGTACCAAGATATCGTCCAAATAAGGAAACACTGCAATACCCCGCTCTCTGATTACAGAGAGAAGGGCACCGAGAACCTTTGAGAAGATCCTTGGAGCTGTTGCTAGGCCAAAAGGAAGAGCAACAAATTGGTAATGCTTGTCTAGAAAAGAGAAACTCAGGAACTGATAGTGATCTGGATGAATTGGAATATGAAGATAAGCATCCTGTAAGTCTATTGTGGACATATAATGCCCTTGCAGAACAAAAGGCAAAATAGTCCTTATAGTCACCATTTTGAATGTTGGTATTCTTACATAACAATTCAAAATTTTTAGATCCAGAACTGGTCTGAAAGAATTCTCTTTCTTTGGTACAATGAACAGATTTGAATAAAACCCCAGACCCTGTTCCAGATATGGAACTGGCACAATTACCCCAGATGACACCAGGTCTGAAACACGTTTCAGGAAAGCTTGAGCCTTTACTAGGTTTACTGGAATGCGTGAGAGAAAGAACCTTCTCACAGGCGGTCTTACCTTGAAACCTATTCTGTACCCTTGAGAAACAATGTTCTGAATCCAATGATTTTGAATTGAATTGATCCAAACATCTTTGAAAAATCGTAATCTGCCCCCTACCAGCTGTGCTGGAATGAGGGCCGCACCTTCATGCGGACTTGGGGGCTGGTTTTGATTTTCTAAAAGGCTTGGATTTATTCCAGACTGGAGAAGGCTTCCAATTGGAAGCCGTTCCTTTAGGGGAAGGGTCAGGCTTCTGTTCTTTATTCTGACGAAAGGAACTAAAACGGTTAGCAGCCCTAAATTTACCCTTAGATTTTTTTATCCTGAGGCAAAAAGCTCCCTTCCCCCCAGTGACAGTTGAAATTATAGAATCCAACTGAGAACCAAATAATTTATTACCTTGGAAAGAAAGAGATAGCAACGTTGACTTAGAAGTCATATCTGCATTCCAAGATTTAAGCCATAAAGCTCTTCTAGCTAAAAATAGCTAAAGACATATACCTGACATCAATTCTAATAATATCAAAAATGGCATCACAAATGAAATTATTAGCATGTTGAAGAAGTTTAACAATGCTATACACATTATGATCTGGTACTTGTTGCACTAAAGCCTCCAACCGAAAAGTTGAAGCTGCAGCAACATCAGCCAAAGAAATAGCAGTCCTAAGAAGATTACCTGAACATAAATAAGCCTTCCTTAGAAAAGATTCAAGCTTCCTATCTAAAGGATCTTTAAGAGAAGTACTATCTGCCGTAGGAATAGTAGTAAGTTTAGCAAGAGTAGAGATAGCCCCATCAACTTTGGGGATTTCTTCCCAAAACTCCAATCTATCAGCTGGCAAAGGGTACAGTCTCTTAAACCTTAAAGAAGGAGTAAATGAAGTACCCAAACTATTCCATTCCTAGAAATTACATCTGAAATAGCATCAGGAACTGGAAAAACCTCCTGGAATAACTACATGAGGTTTAAAAAACGAATTAAAACGTTTACTGGTTTTAATATCAAGAGGACTAGACTCCTCCATATCTAATGCAATCAACACCTCTTTTAGTAAAGAACGAATAAACTCCATCTTAAATAAATATGAAGATTTGTCAGTGTCAATATCTGAGGCAGAATCTTCTGAACCAGATAGATCCTCATCAGAGATAGATAAATCAGAATGTTGGCGGTCATTTAAAAATTCATCTGATTTATGAGAAGTTTTAAAAGACCTTTTACGTTTATTAGAAGGTGGTATAACAGGCAGGGCCTTCTGAATAGAATTAGAAACAAATTCTCTTACATTAACAGGAATATCCTGAACATTAGATGTTGAAGGAACAACAGGTAATGGACTACTACTAATGGAAATATTGTCTGCTTTTGAAAGTTTATCATGACAACTAACACAAACTACAGCCGGAGGAACAGTTACCACAAGTTTACAACAAATGCACTTAGCTTTGGTAGAACAGACATCAGGCAGCAGCCTTCCAGAAGTAGATTCTGATACAGGGTCAGATTGCGACATCTTGCAATATGTAATAGAAAAAACAGAATTTATGCTTACCTGATAAATTACTTTCTCCAACGGTGTGTCCGGTCCACGGCGTCATCCTTACTTGTGGGAATATCTCTTCCCCAACAGGAAATGGCAAAGAGTCCCAGCAAAGCTGTCCATATAGTCCCTCCTAGGCTCCGCCCACCCCAGTCATTCGACCGACGGACAGGAGGAAAAAAAAAAAACAGGAGAAACCATAGGGTGCCGTGGTGACTGTAGTTAGAGAAAATAATTCATCAAACCTGATTAAAAAACCAGGGCGGGCCGTGGACCGGACACACCGTTGGAGAAAGTAATTTATCAGGTAAGCATAAATTCTGTTTTCTCCAACATTGGTGTGTCCGGTCCACGGCGTCATCATTACTTGTGGGAACCAATACCAAAGCTTTAGGACACGGATGAAGGGAGGGAGCAAATCAGGTTACCTAAACAGAAGGCACCACGGCTTGCAAAACCTTTCTCCCAAAAATAGCCTCTGAAGAAGCAAAAGTATCAAATTTGTAAAATTTGGCAAAAGTGTGCAGTGAAGACCAAGTCGCTGCCTTACATATCTGATCAACAGAAGCCTCGTTCTTGAAGGCCCATGTGGAAGCCACAGCCCTAGTGGAGTGAGCTGTGATTCTTTCTGGAGGTTGCCGTCCGGCAGTCTCGTAAGCCAATCGGATGATGCTTTTAAGCCAAAAAGAAAGAGAGGTAGAAGTCGCTTTTTGACCTCTCCTTTTACCAGAATAGACGACAAACAGAGAAGAAGTTTGTCTGAACTCTTTTGTAGCTTCTAAATAGAATTTTAGAGCACGGACTACGTCTAAATTGTGTAACAAACGTTCCTTCTTTGAAACTGGATTCGGACACAAAGAAGGAACAACTATTTCCTGGTTAATATTTTTGTTAGAAACAACCTTTGGAAGAAAACCAGGCTTAGTACGCAAAACCACCTTATCTGCATGGAACACCAGATAGGGCGGAGAACACTGCAGAGCAGATAACTCAGAAACTCTTCTAGCAGAAGAAATAGCAACCAAAAACAAAACTTTCCAAGATAACAACTTAATATCTATGGAATGTAGAGGTTCAAACGGAACCCCTTGAAGAACTGAAAGAACTAGATTTAAACTCCAGGGAGGAGTCAAAGGTCTGTAAACAGGCTTGATCCTAACCAGAGCCTGAACAAATGCTTGAACATCTGGCACAGCTGCCAGTTGTTTGTGTAATAAGACAGATAAAGCAGAAATCTGTCCCTTTAGAGAACTCACTGATAATCCTTTATCCAAACCCTCTTGTAGAAAGGAAAGGATCCTAGGAATTTTGATCTTATTCCATGAGAATCCCTTGGATTCACACCAGCAGATATATCTTTTCCATATTTTATGGTAAATTTTTCTAGTTACCGGTTTTCTGGCTTGAACTAGAGTATCTATCACAGAATCTGAAAACCCACGCTTTGATAGAATCAAGCGTTCAATTTCCAAGCCGTCAGCTGGAGGGAAACTAGATTTGGATGTTTGAATGGACCTTGTATTAGAAGATCCTGTCTCAAAGGTAGCTTCCATGGTGGAGCCGATGACATATTCACCAGGTCTGCATACCAAGTCCTGCGTGGCCACGCAGGAGCTATCAAGATCACGAGGCCCTCTCCTGCTTGATCCTGGCTACCAGCCTGGGAATGAGAGGAAACGGTGGAAACACATAGGCTAGGTTGAAGGTCCAAGGCGCTACTAGTGCATCCACTAGAGTCGCCTTGGGATCCCTGGATCTGGACCCGTAGCAAGGAACCTTGAAGTTCTGACGAGACGCCATCAGATCCATATCTGGAATGCCCCATAATTGAGTCAACTGGGCAAAGTTCCCACTCCCCCGGATGGAATGTCTGACGACTCAGATAATCCGCCTCCCAGTTTTCCACACCTGGGATGTGGATCGCAGATAGGTGGCAGGAGTGATCCTCTGCCCATTTTATTATTTTGGTCACTTCTTTCATCGCCAGGGAACTCCTTGTTCCCCCCTGATGATTGATATAAGCAACAGTCGTCATGTTGTCTGATTGGAATCTTATGAATCTGGCCTTTGCTAGTTGAGGCCAAGCCCTGAGAGCATTGAATATCGCTCTCAGTTCCAGAATGTTTATCGGGAGAAGAGACTCTTCCCGAGACCATAGTCCCTGAGCCTTCAGGGATTTCCAGACCGCGCCCCAGCCCACTAGACTGGCGTCGGTCGTGACGATGACCCACTCTGGTCTGCGGAAGCTCATTCCCTGGGACAGGTGGTCCAGGGTTAGCCACCAACGGAGTGAGTCTCTGGTCTTCTGATCTACTTGAATCACTGGAGACAAGTCTGTATAGTCCCCATTCCACTGTTTCAGCATGAACAGTTGTAATGGTCTTAGATGAATTCGCGCAAAAGGAACTATGTCCATTGCTGCAACCATCAATCCTACTACTTCCATGCACTGAGCTACGGAAGGACGAGGAATAGAATGAAGAACTTGAAAAGCGTTTAGAAGTTTTGACTTTCTGACTTCTGTCAGGAAAATCCTCATTTCTAAAGAATCTATTATTGTTCCCAAGAAGGGAACTCTTGTCGACGGAGACAGGGAACTTTTTTTCTATGTTCACCTTCCATCCGTGAGATCTGAGAAAGGCCAGAACGATGTCTGTGTGAGCCTTTGCCTTTGAAAGAGACGACGCTTGTATTAGAATGTCGTTCAAGTACGGTACTACTGCAATGCCCCTTGGTCTTAGAACCGCTAGAAGGGATCCCAGTACCTTTGTGAAAATCCTTGGAGCAGTGGCTAACCCGAATGGGAGGGCCACAAACTGGTAATGTTTGTCCAGAAAGGCAAACCTTAGGAACTGATGATGTTCTTTGTGGATAGGAATATGTAGATACGCATCCTTTAGATCCACGGTAGTCATAAATTGACCTTCCTGGATGGTGGGTAGAATCGTTCAAATGGTTTCCATTTTGAACGATGGTACTCTGAGAAATTTGTTTAGGATCTTTAAATCCAGAATTGGTCTGAAAGTTCCCTCTTTTTTGGGAACTACAAACAGATTTGAGTAAAATCCCATTCCTTGTTCCGCCGTTGGAACTGGGTGTATCACTCCCATCTTTAACAGGTCTTCTACACAATGTAAGAATGCCTGTCTCTTTATTTGGTTTGAGGATAAGTGAGACATGTGAAACCTTCCCCTTGGGGGTAGTTCCTTGAATTCCAGAAGATAACCCTGAGAAACTATTTCTAGTGTCCAGGGATCCTGAACATCTCTTGCCCAAGCCTGAGCAAAGAGAGAGAGTCTGCCCCCTACTAGATCCGGTCCCGGATCGGGGGCTACTCCTTCATGCTCTTTTGTTAGCAGCAGCAGGCTTCTTGGCCTGCTTACCCTTGTTCCAGCCTTGCGTCGGTTTCCAGGCTGGTTTGGATTGAGAGGCATTACCCTCTTGTTTAGAGGATGCAGAGTTAGAGGCCGTTCCGTTCCTGAAATTGCGAAAGGAACGAAAATTAGACTTATTCTTGGCTTTGAAAGGCCTATCTTGTGGGAGGGCATGGCCCTTTCCCCCAGTGATGTCTGAAATAATCTCTTTCAATTCTGGCCCAAAGAGAGTCTTACCCTTAAAGGGGATATTAAGTAATTTTGTCTTGGAAGATACATCCGCTGACCAAGACTTTAGCCAAAGCGCTCTGCGCGCCACAATTGCAAACCCTGAATTTTTCGCCGCTAATCTAGCTAGTTGCAAAGTGGCATCTAAAATAAAAGAATTAGCCAACTTGAGTGCGTGAACTCTGTCCATAACCTCCTCATACGGAGTCTCTCTACTGAGCGACTTTTCTAGTTCCTCGAACCAGAACCACGCTGCTGTAGTGACAGGAACAATGCACGAAATGGGTTGCAGGAGGTAACCTTGCTGTACAAAAATCTTTTTAAGCAAACCCTTCAATTTTTTATCCATAGGATCTTTGAAAGCACAATTATCCTCGATAGGAATAGTAGTGCGCTTGTTTAAAGTAGAAACTGCCCCCTCGACCTTAGGGACTGTCTGCCATAAGTCCTTTCTGGGGTCGACCATAAGAAATAATTTCTTAAATATAGGAGGGGGGACAAAAGGTATGCCGGGCTTCTCCCACTCCTTATTCACTATATCCGCCACCCGCTTGGGTATAGGAAAAGCGTCAGGGTGCACCGGAACCTCTAGGAACTTGTCCATCTTGCATAATTTTTCTGGAATGACCAGGTTGTCACAATCATCCAGAGTAGATAACACCTCCTTAAACAGTGCGCGGAGATGCTCTAATTTAAATTTAAATGTCACAACATCAGGTTCTGCTTGTTGAGAAATTTTACCTGAATCTGAAATTTCCCCATCCGACAAAACCTCCCTCATGACCCCTTCAGATTGGTGTGAGGGTATGACAGAGCAATTATCATCAGCGCCCTCCTGCTCTACAGTGTTTAAAACAGAGCAATCACGCTTTCTCTGATATGCAGGCATTTTGGATAAAATATTTGCTATGGAGTTATCCATTACTGCCGTTAATTGTTGCATAGTAATAAGCATTGGCGCGCTAGAAGTACTAGGGGCCTCCTGCGTGGGCAAAACTGGTGTAGACACAGAAGGAGATGATGTAGAACTATGTCTACTCCCCTCATCTGATGAATCATCTTGGGCAACTTTACTATCTGTGGCAATACTGTCCTTACTTTGTTTGGACGCTATGGCACAATTATCACACAATTTTGAAGGGGGACACACATTGATCTTCAAACATATAGAACATAGCTTATCTGAAGGTGCAGACATGTTAAACAGGCTTAAACTTGTCAAAAAAGTACAAAAACCGTTTTAAAACAAAACCGTTACTGTCTCTTTAAATTTTAAACAGTGCACACTTTATTACTGATTATGTGAAAAAGTATGAAGGAATTGTTCAAAATTTACCAAATTTTCACCACAGTGTCTTAAAGCATTCAAAGTATTGCACACCAACTTTCAGAGCTTTAACCCTTAAAATAAAGAAACCGGAGCCGGTTACAGTTTTAACCCCTCTACAGTCCCAGCTACAGCCTTTGCTGCGACTTTACCAAACCCAGGGGGGAATACGATACCAGATGAAGCCTTCTAGGAACTTTTCCAACTATTTTCTGATACTCACACATGCATCTGCATGTCTTGCTCTCAAAAGTAACTGCGCATTAATGGCGCGAAAATGAGGCTCAGCCTACAACTAGGAAGGCCCTTCCTGACTGGAAAGGTGTCTAACACAGTGCCTGACGTTAAAAAACGTTCCCCAAGCTTATAAGTGTGAATTACAAGCATAAACATGTATAAAATGCCCAAATAAAGTAATCGATTTTGCCCATAAAAGTGTCTACCAGTTTTATAGCCCATATTAAGCCCTTTATTCTGTTTGAGACTAAGAAAATGGCTTACCGGTCCCCATGAGGGGAAATAACAGCCTTCCAGCATTACACAGTCTTGTTAGAAATATGGCTAGTCATACCTTAAGCAGAAAAGTCTGCTAACTGTTTCCCCCAACTGAAGTTACTTCATCTCAACAGTCCTATGTGGAAACAGCAAACAATTTTAGTTACTGTCTGCTAAAATCATCTTCCTCTCACAAACAGAACTCTTCATCTTTTTCTGTTTCAGAGTAAATAGAACATACCAGCACTATTTTAAAATAACAAACTCTTGATAGTAGAATTAAAAAACTACAACTAAACACCACATACTCTTAACCATCTCCGTGGAGATGTTGCCTGTGCAACGGCAAAGAGAATGACTTGGGTGGGCGGAGCCTAGGAGGGACTATATGGACAGCTTTGCTGGGACTCTTTGCCATTTCCTGTTGGGGAAGAGATATTCCCACAAGTAAGGATGACGCCGTGGACCGGACACACCAATGTTGGAGAAAACAACATATAAAGCAAAATGTTCAAATTCCTTAAATGACAGCTTCAGGAATGGGAAAAAATGCAAACAGAATAAGCCTCTGGAAACCAGAAGCAAAAAGAAACAAAGACTTAAATAATGTCAAAAAAACTGGCGCCAAGTATGACGCCCACAATTGACAAATTTTTTGGCGCCAAAAATGTCTGCAACAAACACGAGCGTCATAGATGACGCAACTACGTGAAAACTCTCGGCGTCGACCACGACGCCGGAAATGACGTCATTAACGTCAACAAACGTAATTCTCGCGCCAAAAAAGTCTTGCGCCAAAAATGACGCAATAAATTCTAGCATTTTTGCACCCGCGAGCCTAACAGCCCGCAATTTAGAAGAAAAGTCAATTGAAAACTTTTTAGGTAAGAAATTTTTTTATTCATATGCATTTCACAAAAATGAAACTGACAGCCTGTAAGAAGGAAATATACTGATTAACCTGAATCATGGCAAATATATATGTTAGAAAAAACATATATTTAGAACTTTACATATAAAGTGCCAAACCATAGCTGAGAGTGTCATAGATAAAATAAAACATACTTACCAAAAGACGCTCATCTACATATAGTAGATAGCCAAACCAGTACTGAAACGATCAGTAGTGAATCAGCAGAAGTAATGGTATATAAGAGTATATCGTCAATCTGAAAAGGGAGGTAGGAGAAGAATCTCTACGACTGATAACAGAGAACCTATGAAATAGATCCCCGATAGGATGACTATAGCATTCAATAGGCAATACTCCCTTCACATCCCTCTGTCATTCACTGCACTCTGAGAGAAAAACCGGGCTTCAGCATGCTGCGAAGCGCATATCAACATAGAAATCTAGCACCACCTCCATAGGAGGCAAAGTTTGTAAAACTGAATTGTGGGTGTGGTGGGGGGTGTATTTATAGGCATTTTGAGGTTTGGGAAATTCTTTGCCCCTCCTGGTAGGAATGTATATCCCATACGTCACTAGCTCATGGACTCTTGCCAATTACATGAAATATATATATGTGTGTGTGTGTGTATGTATGTATATATATATATATATATATATATATATATTTATATATATATATTTATATATATATATATATATATATATATATATATATATAGATAGATATAGATAGATATATGTATGTGTGTGTATGTATATATGTGTGTATGTATGTATATATGTATGTATATATATATATATGTATGTATGTGTGTATATATATATATATATATATATATATGTCTATATATATATATATATATATTAAATAAAGAAAGGGAAAATGGGGGAATAGGGGAATTCAGGAAGGCGCAACACTGAGTGTAGAAGACCCTATATTGGGAGTACTAGGATCGATGGGTTTAAAAAACCAGTTGAACTGGAAAAGAACAACTAGTGGATAAATTCAATAGGGATATCAGATATTGGATATATTATACTTAAAAAAGTAAGGCAATTCTAATAGTTACTGTATAACACTATTAAAGGCTGTTATATGTAAATTAATAGATGTCAAAGAGTATTAAGAGATAATGTATACAATATACACATAATAGACTAAATGGAATGTGAGTAGTAGTGTTGTTCAAATAGCATAACTCGTGTAGTGCCCGCTAGATATTATGTAACAGATTATGTGCATACAGACATATAACAAATTGCGGCCACCTATAAATGCAAAGATATTCAAAAGTTAGCAAAAATTACTAAGCTGGATACTATAAAATATTAAAATAGCCTGAACATGTCATAAATAATAATAATAATGTTAAAATGTAATGCTGACTATCGATCTGTATTTCAACAGAAAAAGTCCTATAAGAGTTCAAAATTCAAGTCCAATGCAGCAAATAAGCTTCTATGGCTGTAGATGGAAACAAGAGATCCAAAATGGTTAAACAAATATAGCAATGAATCCACGTTCCACAACGAACCCGTTGGGAGTATACTTACACTCCGTTACCTCAATCTCATGAGGTAAGTGCCGCGCAGTGTATAGGTAGTTCTCCCTCTCGGTGTCTGTGGTACAGTGGAGCGGTGTCCTTTTTCGATCCAGAGATCTCTTTCACACTCTCTCTCGAATTGAGTTCAATCATGTAAGAGAAAGGACATACAATAGTGCAACATTGTATGGGAATATCACACTCTTTATTAGTTAACAATTGTGCGCTTACATCAAGTAACCTCAATAATATGAGGTAATTAAAAACATAGATAAAATATTTTTGTCCTTGAGCTCCTAAACAAATGTTGCTGGAATCTGGTAAAATCTGTAATCAATACGGTAAAATAAAGGAACCTGACGCGTTTCGAAGGGATATAAAACTTTTGTGCCCTTCTTCCTCAGAGGTATTTACCGAATGTAACAATAGCTGCGTATAAATACACTGAAAAGCCGGAGCGACGGCACGCCCCCTTTCGTTAGTAAGTGTAGCGATTGGTCACATACCGGATAGTTTGTGCTATTGGTTTAAGAACCGGTTGTGATGGTGTCATGTGGTGCTTCATTTATGTCATTGGATATCGATATTGTATACACAGTCTCTATGGAAACATCGAAAACTGCGAATGGAGACTGATCATATAGAAAAACTGAAAGTTAAATTTTTCTCAAGTGTGTTTAATATCATTATGTGTCAGTAAATTGACTGAAACTAGTTTCAAGAAAGTGACTATATTGAACTAAAAGTATAGAGAAGGTGATCCTAGATGAATATGTGTTGCAAATGTGCAATTTATGTGAAATTATACCTATAAAGAGAGAATTTTTTACTACAAAAATAAAATAATAAAAAAAAATTTTTTAAAAAGGAAATGATTGATTTCCCCTTGTTTTGGTGTTAAAGATGTTCTACAAAGTAGGGTATTACCTTATTTCTAAATAAAATCCTAGGCTATGTATATTATGTATATATGATATATTCCTTTTAGGTGATAGTGGATAAGTTGAATATAAATGGGCCTTACAAAAAAGTACCGGGTATAGATGGTTACTAGATAAATGGATCTGAAAAACATCCGGGAACGAGTCAAATTTGTGATTAATTAGAGAAGATAATAAATGGATACTCCAATAAATATTATTATAAGAAATGAGTGAACTGATTAAAAGGTATATAAAATGGACAATTGGTTGTATATATTGAAATTTAAAGAGATGAATAGATGAATAGTTTGATTCTAGAGAACTGTTAGACTATATTAGTTCATTTACAACTAAAGGTGTCCTTAGGTAATGGATAGATAATGATATCATAAAATATATCCTAGAGTTTGAAATAAATAAAAATTAAAATTTGGAAATAATAATGACAAATATTAAAATTGGTTAAAAATGAACTTGGTCAAATATGAAAATTTGATAATAAAGGTCCGAAATTGATGTATATTAAATGAAGTTATTAATGGCAAAGTGATTATTATTGCTATTATTGGAACTTCAATGGTGGGTTACTGTACTGGAATAGTTTCAAAAACTAGATCTATATAGAGATAATACTTTATACTATGCTACAAAATACATGCATAGAATAGTAAAAATAC